>NC_135898.1:26574519-26822760 GCF_964194155.1 Cetorhinus maximus | reverse complement strand
TCTCTCCCTCCCCCTCATCAGTCTCTCTCTCCCTCCCCTTCATCAGTCTCTCTCTCCCACGCTCCCTCATCATTCTCTCTCTCCCACTCCCACTCATCAGTCTCTCTCCCCCTCCCCCTCATCATTCTCTCTCTCCCACTCCCACTCATCAGTCTCTCTCCCCCTCCCCCTCGTTAGTCTCTCTCCCCTCCCCCTCGTCAGTCTCTCTCTCCCCTCATCAGTCTCTCTCCCCCTCCCCCTCATCAGTCTCTCTCCCCCTCCCCCTCATCAGTCTCTCTCCCCCTCCCCCTCATCAGTCTCTTTACCCCTCCCCCTCATCAGTCTCTCTCCCCGTGCCCCTCATCTGTCTCTCTCTCCCTCCCCCTCGTCAGTCTCTCTCCCCTCCCCCTCATCAGTCTCTTTACCCCTCCCCCTCATCAGTCTCTCTCCCCTCCCCCTCATCAGTCTCTCTCCCCCTCCCCCTCATCAGTCTCTTTACCCCTCCCCCTCATCAGTCTCTCTCCCCCTCCCCCTCATCAGTCTCTTTACCCCTCCCCCTCATCAGTCTCTCTCCCCTCCCCCTCATCAGTCTCTCTCCCCCTCCCCCTCATCAGTCTCTTTACCCCTCCCCCTCATCATTCTCTCTCCCCCTCCGCCTCATTAGTCTCTCTCCCTCCCTCCCCCTCATCTGTCTTGCTCTTTCCTGCTCCCTCATCTGTCTCTCTCTCTCTCTCTCTCTCCACCTCATCTGTGTCTCTCTCTCTCTCTCTCCCTCCACCTCATCAGTCTCTCTCTCCCACTCCCACTCATCAGTCTCTCTCCCCCTCCCTCTCATCATTCTCTCTCTCCCTCCCCCTCATCAGTCTCACTCCCCCTCCCCCTCATCAGTCTCTCTGCCCCTCCCCCTCATCAGTCTCTCTCTCCCTCCCCCTCATCAGTCTCTCTCTCCCTCCCCCTCATCAGTCTCTCTCCCCCTCCCCCTCATCAGTCTCTCTCCCCCTCCCCCTCATCAGTCTCTCTCTCCCACCCCCACATCACTCTCTCTCTCCCTCCCCCTCATCAGTCTCTCTCCCCCTCCCCCTCATCAGTCTCTCTCCCCCTCCCCCTCATCAGTCTCTTTACCCCTCCCCCTCATCAGTCTCTCTCCCCGTGCCCCTCATCTGTCTCTCTCTCCCTCCCCCTCGTCAGTCTCTCTCCCCTCCCCCTCATCAGTCTCTTTACCCCTCCCCCTCATCAGTCTCTCTCCCCTCCCCCTCATCAGTCTCTCTCCCCCTCCCCCTCATCAGTCTCTTTACCCCTCCCCCTCATCAGTCTCTCTCCCCCTCCCCCTCATCAGTCTCTTTACCCCTCCCCCTCATCAGTCTCTCTCCCCTCCCCCTCATCAGTCTCTCTCCCCCTCCCCCTCATCAGTCTCTTTACCCCTCCCCCTCATCAGTCTCTCTCCCCCTCCCCCTCATCAGTCTCTCTCCCCGTGCCCCTCATCAGTCTCTCTCCCCCTCCCCCTCATCATTCTCTCTCCCCCTCCCCCTCATCAGTCTCGCTCCCTCCCTCCCCCTCATCTGTCTCTCCCCCTCCCTCTCCCTCATCTGTCTTGCTCTTTCCTGCTCCCTCATCTCTCTCTCTCTCTCTCTCTCTCTCTCTCTCTCCACCTCATCTGTGTCTCTCTCTCTCTCTCTCTCTCTCTCCCTCCACCTCATCTGTCTCCCTCTCTCTCTCCCTCCCGCTCATCTGTCTCTCTCTCTCTCTCTCCCTCCCCCTCAACTGTCTCTCTCTCCACCTTCCTCATCTGTCTCTCTCTCTCCATGCCCCTCATCAGTCTTTCTCTCCCTCCCCCTCATTAGTCACTCTCTCTCTCCCCCTCATCAGTATCTCTCTCCTTCCACCTCATCAGTCTCTCTCTCTCCCGCCCCCTCATCTGTCTCTCTCACCCTCCCCTCATTTGTCTCTCTCTCTCTCCCCGTCATCTGTGCCTCTCTCTCTGTCTCCATCCCCCTCAACTGTCTGTCTCTCTCTCCCTCCCCCTCATCAGTCTCTCTCTCCCTCCCCCTCATCAGTCTCTCTCTCCCTCCCCCTCATCAGTTTCTCTTTCCCTCCCCCTCATCAGTCTCCTTCCACCTCATCTGCATCTCTCTCTCTCCCTCCCCCTCGTCTGTCACTCTCTCCCTCCCCCTCGTCTGTCACTCTCTCCCTCCCCCTCGTCAGCCTCTCTCTCCCTCCCCCTCGTCAGTCTCTCTCTCCCTCCCCCTCGTCAGTCTCTCTCTCCCTCCCCCTCATCAGTCTCTCTCTCCCTCCCCCTCGTCAGTCTCTCTCTCCCTCCCCCTCATCAGTCTCTCTCTCCCTCCCCCTCATCAGTCTCTCTCTCTCCCTCCCCCTCATCAGTCTCTCTCTCTCTCCCCCTCATCTGTCTCTCTCGCCCTCCGCCTCATCTGCCTGTCTCCTTGCCGCTCATCTGTCTCTCTCCCTGCCCCTCATCTGTCTCTCTCTCTCCTCCTCATCTGTCTCTCTCTCTTTCCCTCCCCCTCATCTGTCTCTCTCTCCCCCTCCATCTCATCTGTCTCTCTCTTGCCATCCCCCTCATCTGCCTGTCTCTCTCTCTCCCTCCCGCTCATCTGTCTCTCTCCTTGCCCCTCATCTGTTTCTCAGTCTCCCTCCCCCTCATCTGTCTCTCTCTCTCCCTCCCCCTCATCTGTTTCTCTCTCTCTCCCTCCCCCTCATCAGTCTCTCTCTCTCCCTCCCCCTCATCAGTCTCTCTCTCTCTCCCCCTCATCTGTCTCTCTCGCCCTCCGCCTCATCTGCCTGTCTCCTTGCCGCTCATCTGTCTCTCTCCCTGCCCCTCATCTGTCTCTCTCTCTCCTCCTCATCTGTCTCTGTCTCTTTCCCTCCCCCTCATCTGTCTCTCTCTCCCCCTCCATCTCATCTGTCTCTCTCTTGCCATCCCCCTCATCTGCCTGTCTCTCTCTCTCCCTCCCGCTCATCTGTCTCTCTCCTTGCCCCTCATCTGTTTCTCAGTCTCCCTCCCCCTCATCTGTCTCTCTCTCTCCCTCCCCCTCATCTGTTTCTCTCTCTCTCCCTCCCCCTCATCTGTCTCTCTCTCTCCCTCCCGCTCATCTGTCTCCCTCTCCCTCCCCCTCATCTGTCTCTCTCTCTCTCTCCCTCCGCCTCATCTGTCTCTCTCTCTCTCCCTCCGCCTCATCTGTCTCTCTCTCTCCCTTCCCCTCATCTGTCTCTCTCTCTCTTCCTCCCCCTCATCTGTCTCTCTCTCTCCCTCCCCCTCATCTCTCTCTCTCTCTCCCTCCCCCTCATCTGTCTCTCTCTCTCTTCCTCCCCCTCATCTGTCTCTCTCTCTCCCTCCCCCTCATCTCTCTCTCTCTCTCCATCCCCCTCATCTGTCTCTCTCTCTCTCCCTCCCCATCATCTGTATCTCTCTCCGTACCCCTCATCTCTCTCTCTCTCTCCCTCCCCCTTGTCTGTCTCTCTCTCTCCCTCCCCCTCGTCAGTCTCTCTCCCTCCCCATCGTCAGTCTCTCTCTCCCTCCCCTCGTCTGTCTCTCTCCCTCCCCCTCGTCTGTCTCTCTCTCCCTCTCCCTCGCCTGTCTTTCGCTCCCTCCCCCTCGCCTCTCTCACTCCCTCCCATTCATCTGTTTCTCTCTCCCTCCCCCTCGTCTGTCACTCTCTCCCTCCCCCTCGTCTGTCACTCTCTCCCTCCCCCTCGTCTGTCACTCTCTCCCTCCCCCTCGTCTGTCACTCTCTCCCTCCCCCTCGTCTGTCACTCTCTCCCTCCCCCTCGTCTGTCACTCTCTCCCTCCCCCTCGTCTGTCACTCTCTCCCTCCCCCTCGTCTGTCACTCTCTCCCTCCCCCTCGTCTGTCACTCTCTCCCTGCCCCTCGTCTGTCACTCTCTCCCTCCCCTCGTCTGTCACTCTCTCCCTCCCCCTCGTCTGTCACTCTCTCCCTCCCCCTCGTCTGTCACTCTCTCCCTCCCCCTCGTCTGTCACTCTCTCCCTCCCCCTCGTCTGTCACTCTCTCCCTCCCCCTCGTCTGTCACTCTCTCCCTCCCCCTCGTCTGTCACTCTCTCCCTCCCCCTCGTCTGTCACTCTCTCCCTGCCCCTCGTCTGTCACTCTCTCCCTCCCCCTCGTCTGTCACTCTCTCCCTCCCCCTCGTCTGTCACTCTCTCCCTCCCCCTCGTCAGTCTCTCTCTCCCTCCCCCTCATCATTCTCCTTCCACCTCATCTGCATCTCTCTCTCTCCCTCATCTGTCTCTCTCTCCCCCTCGTCTGTCTCTCTCTCTCTCCCCCTCATCTGTCTCTCTCTCCCTCCCCCTCATCAGTCTCTCTCTCTCTCCACCTCATCTGCATCTCTCTCTCTCCCTCCCCCTCATCTGTCTCTCTCCCTCCCTCATCTGTCTCTCTCTCTCTCCCTCCCCCTCATCTGTCTCTCTCTCTCTCCCTCCCCCTCATCTGTCTGTCTCTCTCGCTCCTCCTCATCCGTCTCTCTCCCTGACCCGCATCTGTCTCTCTCTCCCTCCCCCTTTTCTGTCTCTCTCTCTCTCTTCTGCTCCCTCATCTGTCTCTCTCCCTCCCCCCCATCTGTGTCTCTATCCGTATCTGTCTCTCTCTCTCTCCCTCCCCCTCATCTGTCTGTCTCTCTCTCTCCCTCATCTGTCTCTCTCTCACTCTCTCCCCCTCATCTGTCTCTCTCTCTCTCCCCCTCATCTGTCTCTCTCTCTCCCCCCTCATCTGTCTCTCTCTCCCTCCCCCTCATCAGTCTCTCTCTCCCTCCACCTCATCTGCATCTCTCTCTCTCCCTCCCCCTCGTCTTTCACTCTCTCCCTCCCCCCCATCTGTGTCTCTCTCCGCATCTGTCTCTCTCTCCCTCCCCCTCATCTGTCTCTCTCCCTCCCTCATCTGTCTCTCTCTCTCTCCCTCCCCCTCATCTGTGTCTCTCTCTCTCTCCTCCTCATCTGTCTCTCTCTCTCTCCCTCCCCCTCATCTGTCTGTCTCTCTCTCTCTCCTCCTCATCCGTCTCTCTCCCTGCCCCGCTTCTGTCTCTCTCTCTCCCTCCCCCTTTTCTGTCTCTGTCTCTCTCTTCTGCTCCCTCATCTGTCTCTCTCCCTGCCCCCCATCTGTGTCTCTATCCGTATCTGTCTCTCTCTCTCGCCCCCTCATCTGTCTCTCTCTCTCTCCCCCTCATCTGTCTCTCTATCTCTTTCTCCCCCTCATCTGTCTCTCTCTCTCTCCCCCTCATCTGTCTCTCTCGCCCTCCGCCTCATCTGCCTGTCTCCTTGCCGCTCATCTGTCTCTCTCCCTGCCCCTCATCTGTCTCTCTCTCTCCCTAATCTGTCTCTCTCTCTCTTCCTCCCCCTCATCTGTGTCTCTCTCTCTCTCCTCCTCATATGTCTCTCTCTCTTTCCCTCCCCCTCATCTGTCTCTCTCTCCCCCTCCATCTCAACTGTCTCTCTCTTGCCATCCCCCTCATCTGCCTGTCTCTCTCTCTCCCTCCCGCTCATCTGTCTCTCTCCTTGCCCCTCATCTGTTTCTCAGTCTCCTTCCCCCTCATCTGTCTCTCTCTCTCCCTCCCCCTCATCTGTCTCTCTCTCTCTCCCTCCCCCTCATCTGTCTCTCTCTCTCCCTCCCCCTCATCTGTCTCTCTCTCCCCCTCCCCCTCATCTGTCTCTCTCCCCCACCCCCTCATCTGTCTCTCTCTCCCTCCCCCTCATCTGTGTCTCCCTCTCTCTCTCGCCCTCCCCCTCATCTGCCTGTCTCTCTCTCTTCCTCCCCCTCATCTGTCTCTCTCCCTGCCCCTCATCTGTCTCTCTCTCTCTCCCTCTCCCTCATCTGTCTCCCTCTCTCCTGCTCCCTCATCTGTCTCTATCCCTATCCCTCCCTCCACCTCATCTGTCTCTCTCTCCCTCCACCTCATCTGTCTCTCTCTCCCTCCCCCTCGTCTGTCACTCTCTCCCTCCCCCTCGTCTGTCACTCTCTCCCTCCCCCTCGTCTGTCACTCTCTCCCTCCCCCTCGTCTGTCACTCTCTCCCTCCCCCTCGTCTGTCACTTTCTCCCTCCCCCTCGTCTGTCACTTTCTCCCTCCCCCTCGTCTGTCACTCTCTCCCTCCCCCTCGTCTGTCACTCTCTCCCTGCCCCTCGTCTGTCACTCTCTCCCTCCCCCTCGTCTGTCTCTCTCCGCATCTGTCTCTCTCTCCACCCCCCACCTGTCCCTCTCTCTCTCTCCCTCTCTCTCCCCCTCATCTGTCTCTCTCTCTCCCCTCCCCCTCATCTGTCTCTCTCTCTCTCCCCCTCATTTGTCTCTCTCTCTCCCTACCCCTCATCTGTCTCTCTCTCCCTCTCACTCATCTGTCTCTCTCTCTCTCCACCTCATCTGTGTGTCTCTCTCTCTGTCTCCATCCCCCTCATCTGTGTGTCTCTCTCTCTCTCGGCCTCCCCCTCATCTGCCTGTCTCTGTCTCCCCCTCCCCCTCATCTGTGTGTCTCTCTCTGGTTCATTAATCAAAATTGCCTTCAGCTTTTCAAAGGCTTCTTTGCATTCTGCTGACCAGACCACTTTTGCCTGTTTTGTTAACAAATTGGTGAGAGGTACAGTTCGTCTGCTAAGCTAGGCACAAACTTCCTATAAAACCCGCATTCCCTAAAGCCTCATGATTTTTCATTTAGTTTAAGGAATGGGGAATTCTATTAGATTGTTCACTTTTGCTGTTCTTGGCAACGTTTGCCCTTGTCCTACGATGTGACCTTGCAAATTCACCTTTGGCCAGATTTGTGACTAAGCCAGCCAATTACAATTGCTTAAACAGTTCCCCCAATTGCTTATAAAAACAAAAAGCTAAAAGCTACTGCGGATGCTGGAAATCCAAAACAAAAACAGAATTACCTGGAAAAACTCAGCAGGTCTGGCAGCATCGGTGGAGAAGAAATCAGTTAACGTTTCGAGTCTTCATGACCCTTCGGCAGCCCAATTGCTTTACCTGTTCTTCCCATATGTTACTATATATGACGACCTTGTCTAAATAAACCACACAGTTAGGTACTTCAGCTACGACTTGATGCATAAGTCTGTGGAATGCAGCTGGGGGGTTTTCGAACCCAAATGGCTTGACTAGAGATTGATACAACCCACTTGGTGAAAGAAAGGCAGATATTTCCTTAGCCCTTGATGTTAATGGCATTTGCCAGAACCCTTTCAATAGATCAATTTTAGAAAGAAATGAGGCACTGCCAACCCTATCAATGCAATCCTCTAACCGAGGAATTGGGTCCAAATCTGTCCTTGTTACTACATTTACTTTCCAGTAGTCTATACAAAATCTGCTGGATCCATCCAGCTTAGGAAGCAGCACTACTGGTGAACTCCAGCTGCTTTGGCTGGGCTCAATCAATTGATTGTCCAGCATATATTGGAGATCTGTTTCTAACTGAGCTTATTTTTCTGGGCACAGCCGATAATGATGTTGTTTTATCGGCACTGAGTCTCCTATGTCCACATCATATTATAGTTAACGTAGTACATCCAGGTAAATCTCTACAAATTCCCTTATACTTCCTAAGTAACCTTATTAGATCTTTCTTTGGTCCTTCCTGTAATTATGAGAACACAGTGTCTAACTGCCCCAGTATTGTCGTATTGATTAGTCGAATTGTAGGAGGTTCGCTTTGGGCTCTGTCTACTTCTCCTTCGACCTTGCCCTTACTGTCTCTGTCATTCTCCACTACTCTTACCACCTGGCACACTTGCTCTGTCTTATCATCTTCTCTGCAATGATATTGCTTCAACATGTTTGTGACATAACCGTTTCTTCTTCCTATGCTCAGGAGTATCTATCAGATAAGTCACGTTACTAACTCCCCTAACTACCTTGCAGGGGCCACTGAATTTCAGACCCTTCTTCTGAAGAAGAGTCATACGGACTTGAAACGTTAACTCTGTTTCTCTCTCCACAGATGCTGCCAGACCTGCTTGAGTTTTTCCAGCATTTTCTGTTTTTGTTGTGATAGAGGATTCATCTTTCTGCTTTAGGAACGTTTCCTTAATCACTTTTAATGGATCTCTTATTTCATGACCACAGATCAATTTGAATGGACTAAATCCAGTAGATTCACTCGGAGAATCTCTGGTAGCAAATAGTAAGAAATCTAATCCTTTGTCCCAGACCTTTGGGTATTCATGGCAATAGAACTTAATCATGGTTTTGGGAGTCTGATGGTATCTCAGTAAAGCTCCCTGTGTCTCTGGGTGATAGGTGGTAGACTTTAGTTATTTGATACCCAAATTGCTGATTATGTCCTGGAAAATTTTAGACATGAAATTAAAACCTTGGTCAGATTGTATTTCAATTGGTAGGTCATAACGAGTGAAAAACTGAGTTAACTTTTCCACCACCACCTTAGCTGTAATTGTCCTTAAAGGAATAGCTTCTGGAAATCAGGTTGTCATATCCATGATTGTAAGGATAAACTGATGTCCTGTTTTCGTTTTGGGTAATGATCCTACACAATCTACTAATACCTGACTAAATGGTCCTTCAAAACCTTGTGTGGGTATTAAAGGTGCCGGTTGTATTACATTTTGGGGTTTACCTACTAACTGACATGTATGACACACTTTACAAAATTACACTACATCCTTATGAAATCTTGGCCAGATAAAATGCCTGTTTATCAATGCTTGGGTTTTCCGTGTTTCTACATGTGCTGCCATAGGGATTTCATGTGCTACTCACAATATCTCCTTACAATATTTGGATAGTACCACTATCTGATGAGCAACTGTTCATTTCCCATCCACAGGTCTGTGAGGGTGTCTCCATTTCCTCATCAGAACTCGGTTTTTAAGGTTATAGCGTTCTGGAACTCCTTCTGCCTCAGCTCCAGTGTGAGCTGGCTGTGCTAATTTCTTTAATTCTGGATCTGTTTTCCGAGCCTCAATTAATGAAGACATGCCAAACACTTTCTTTGAATTCTCCTCATCCTTAAAGAAAGTTTTGGCTACTCTAACATTTGCTCATGGTATTCCTTTGACCTCTGTTTATGGACTTTGTTTAGCCATTGCTCTGGTCACCAAACACAATGGAAAAATACCAGGAACTTGTTCTTGTAACTGCTCCGTCTCTTTAGCCTCTCTCGGACTTTCTGTGATTATGGGCAAAGCTATAACCATCACTTCTGCCAAATCATTCCCCAGGAGTAAATCAACTCCATCCATGGGTAATTTCTTAACCACTCCCACAACCACCGATCTGGACAACAAATCACACCCCAATTGCACTTTGTACAAGGAACCGGGATATACTCTCCACTTATCCAGTTTACCAATACTTTAGCTTTCATTGAACTCTCTGGAGGGAAAACTAGGTCCTCCTCCAGCAAAAGAGTTTGAATAGTTCCTGTGTCCCTCAATATAGTTATGGGTTAAGCTGCATCATTTGATGAAAAAGGGTTCTCTTTCCTTTAGACAAAAACCCTTTATATCTCTCATCTACCTTATTCACTTCACCTGCATTCACAGCAATGTTTACCTCCAGACCCTTATTTGTAGTTAAAGCTACAATTTGATCCATGGCATTTTCTTATTTGAGTTCCCTTTTTGGACTCACTCTTACCAGCTCCAATAAGTCCCAGGGGCTTCCCTCGCAACTTCCAGCATCCTGAATGAATGTATCCCACTTTATTACAATGGAAACACTTAGGTCTTCGAGTTTCACCTCCACCCTCAGTACCTTCCTTCCTCATCTGGGGAGGAAACCTCAAAGTATTCCCAGCTATCCATTCTTTACCCTGGCTACTTGCCTTCCTTTCACTCTCCCACTTTCTATCCTTTTCAAATTTATGGGGGTGATGGAAAAAATATTTAGTTTTATGAATCAACTCATAATCGTCAGCATGACTGCTGCCTGTCTAGCAGTTGCAACCCGTTAGTCTTCCACATGGGTTCTATTACAGAAGGCTGGCAGTTTTTAAATTCTTCCGGTAGTTTCAACTCCTAACGTTTGTAGCCACCTGTCAAAACTACTTTGCTTAAGTCTTTCAAATTCAATGTCAATTTGCCCAGGCTGTTTCCTTAAATTTCGAAACTTTTGTCTGCATGCTTCAGAGACCAACTCATATGCACTCAAAATGGCCTTTTCGCCACATCAAAATCCCTAGAACCCCTCCTCTGACAGTGAAGCATAGATTTCCTGTGCTCTACCTATCAACTTGCTCTGCATGGGCAATGTCCAGTTTTCCTTTCGCCAGTTTATCTGTTTGGCTATCTTCTGAAATGAAATAAAAGATGCTTCAACATACCTTTCCTCAAATTTTGAAAGCTTGTACAAATTTAAACATCTCCCCACTGGAAATAAGTCCTTCCTCACCTACTGGTGTCTCTTTTTTAACTGTCAGCATTTTAAGCTGGAATTCTCTTTCTTTGTCTCTTTCCTCCTTTTCTAACTTCACCATTTCTAACTCCCTTTGAAATGCTCTCTTCTCTCTCTGCCCTTTCTGCCTGTTCCCTATGAAATGCCCTTTCTCTTTCCTTTTTCTTCTGCCCCTAGTTCAATTTTTTTTATTTGCAACTGAATTTGAGCCCACTCAAATTAACCACTCCTTGGAGAACTCGGCCTCTTGGGTATTCCTTCCAATTTTAAATGTCGTGTCATCTCTTTGATTATCTCTGCCTTCCTAGCTTTGGCAGACAATTCTACTCTTAATGTACCTGCCAATTCCATTAACCTGGCTTTTGGGATCCCCTTGTAAAATCGTCAGGGACACCTCTTCTGCTTGCAGGAAAGCTTTAGCAGTTTTCAGTACCATCGTATTTTTGGCAGTACAAACCTGGTGTTTCCATTTAGCTTTTATTACTGACTAAATCTACACCCAAATCGTTGTCGTTTGTTCCAAAATATCCCGGACCCAAGCCCCCAAACTTTGTCACGACTCTCTGGGGATAGTGGGCTGTAACATCAAGCCCCACTATTCCCCAAACCACGACAAATGTGAAAAGTTTGATCAAACCACCAAATTGCCCCAATTCTACCTAACTGTTTGATTTAGGTTAACAGAATACGAGCACCAGGTTTGTTAACTTAATAAATAAATGACTATTTATTGAACAAACTGTTGTTAACCAGTGGCAAAAGAAAGAAGTATGAACTGCTGACTTTTAACATTATAATGTAAACTCTACCCCTTCTTAAATCCCTACACACACACGACACATAAGACACACAAAACATGGATTTTAAGGGTGGGATAAGACAGTTCAATAGCACCAATTCTGAAGTACAGAATTCGATGGGTCGATTTTGATCAATGTCTTCTAATTTTCTTTCAGTTCTTGTTGATGACACGACTAGCACTTTGAGTATTTATTGCATTGGTTGAGCACTTGCCTTTCAATGTCTCTAACAGTGATTTTCCCCTTTGCCTCTTGACAGGGGTTTTCAGAGAGTGAGAGAGAGAGATAGAGAAAGAGCAGGTTATGGAAATATGAGGAGAAAAAGCCAGCTAGCTATTATTGTGGAATTCCTGGAATCTTGCACACACAGGCGCCAGAGGTTTCAGGTCTTTTCCCTTTCAGGCTAGGAGCTATTCTGCTGCAGTGTCCCTCACACAAAAAGCTGGTCACCTGGTCGGGAGCCAATTAAAACATTGTTGCCAGATAGCACTCTTGGTCTAGGACTCCTTTCCGGCACTATTCGATCTTTCGTGGCACACTCTGTTCCAGGACTGCAACATTGTATATATCAAAACAAAAACAAAATTATCTGGAAAAACTCAGCAGGTCTGGCAGCATCGGCGGAGAAGAAAAGAGTTGATGTTTCGAGTCCTTATGACCCTTCAACAGAACTGAGCAATATCAGGAGAAGGGTGAAATCTCCTCTTCAAGAAATGCCTACCTTGAAGAAGTACCGCTCTGCTCTCCGACAGGATTTTCGTATCTCTCTTCTGCCTTGTTCACCTTCATTGCTTTCCATTTCTCTCCTGGTGTTTGACAAGGTGTTTACTAAAACCCGCTTTCACAGCCATATCTCCTTTCTCAGTGACTGTCTCCATCTCCGACTTACCCCACGTGGATTTCAACTGAAATTCCATCCCTCTTGTTTCGAACCCACCCAGGATTACAGGTATCTCCGGGACATAAAACATTTCTCGGATTGCTGTTCTCGTCGCATTCTGAGATCCACACTCAGTGCCATGCGCCGCCATATGAACACACTCGACCTCTCCCTCCAGCAGCACCGCCGCACCCTATTTCTAAGCTGCGCGTGCCCCCAGTTTCATTTTATTCTTCGTCTCATCCAACGCCTCAACAAGAAACTTGTTCTCTTTCTTTCAAGTGCTAAGGAACGCAAGCTCCAACAACTCATCGACACCAACACCCATCTAGGACCCTCCACCCCTGCCTGTCCCTACGTCCCCACCCCATCTTCCAATCCCAGCCCCGGCCGTGTATTCACTATACCCCCTGACCTTCCCCTCTCTGATGCTGAACGTTCAGTGCTCAGCAAAGGACTTAGTTTCATACCCTTACGCCCTCATCTCAATGAATTTTGGGCTCGGCACGATGCTAAACTCTTCTTCCGCTGTCTTCGTCTCCATGCTCACTTCTTTGGGCAGGAGTCCTCTCCCCGTTCAACGGATCCTTTTACCCACCTCCAATATTCTCCCTCCACCTGGACCCCTCCCTCTGGATTCTTACCTTCTCTTGATCTTTTCATTGAGAACTGTCAGCATGACATTAGTCATCTCAATCTCTCTGCTCCTCTCACCCATTCTAATCTGTCTCTCTCTGAACTTACTGCACTCCGTTCTCTCAGGTCCAACACCAACATTGTCATCAAACCCGCTGACAAGGGTGGTGCTGTTGTTGTCTGGCGCATTGACCTGTATCTCACGGAGGCTGAGCATCAACTCGCAGACACTTCCTCCTACCTCTCCCTGGACCATGACCCCACCACGGAACATCAAGCCATTGTTTCCAGGACTGTCACTGACCTCATCTCCTCTGGAGATCTTCCTCCCACAGCTTCCAACCTGATAGTCGCCCAACCTCGGACGGCCCGCTTCTACCCCCTACCCAAAATCCACAAACAGAACTGTCCCGGCAGACCAATCGTGTCAGCCTGTTCCTGCCCCACGTTTCTCATTATCTTGACTCCCTTCTCTCTCCTCTTGTCCAGTCCCTTCCCACCTACATCTGTGATTCCTCTGACACCTTACGTCACATCAACAATTTCCAGTTCCCTGGCCCCAACCGCTTCCTCTTCACCATTGACGTCCAATCCCTCTACACCTTCATCCCCCACCAGGATGGTCTGAGGGCCCTTAGCTTCTTCCCTAAACAGAGGCCCGAACAATCCCCATCCACCACTACTCTCCTCCGTCTGGCTGAACTTGTTCTCACACTGAACAATTTCTCCTTTAACTCCTCTCAGTTCCTCCAAATAAAAGGTGTGGCTATGGGTACCTGCATGGGCCCCAGCTATGCCTGTCTCTTTATGGGTTTTGTGGAACATTCCTTGTTCCAGTCCTACTCCGGCCCCCTCCCACAACTCTTTCTCCGGTACATCGATGATTACTTCGGTGCTGCTTCATGCTCTCGTTGGGACCTGGAAAAATTTATTAATTTTGCTTCCAATCTCCACCCCTCCATCATTTTCACATGGCCCATCTCTGACACTTCCCTTCCCTTCCTTGACCTCTCTGTCTCAATTTCTGGTGATAGACTGTCCACCAATATCCATTACAAGCCTACCGACTCCCACAGCTACCTCGACTACAGCTCCTCACACCCCGCTTCCTGTAAGGACTCCATCCCATTCTCTCAGTTCCTTCGCCTCCATCGCATCTGTTCTGATGATGCTACCTTCAAAAACGGTTCCTCTGACATGTCCTCCTTCTTCCTTAACCGAGGTTTTCTACCCACGGTCGTTGACAGGGCCCTCAACCGTGTATCCGGCCCATCTCCCGCGCATCCGCCCTCACGCCTTCTCCTCCCTCCCAGAAACATGATAGGGTCCCCCTTGTCCTCACGTATCACCCCACCAGCCTCCACATTCAAAGGATCATCCTCCACCAACTCCAGCATGATGCCACCACCAAACACATCTTCCCTTCACTCCCCCCGGCAGCATTCCGTAGGGATCGTTCCCTCCGGGACACCCTGGTCCACTCCTCCATCACCCCTTACTCCTCAACCCCCACCTATGGCACCTCCCCATGCCCACGCAGAAGATGCAACACCTGCCCCTTCACTTCCTCTCTCCTCACAGTCCAAGGGCCCAAACACTCCTTTCAAGTGAAGCAGCATTTCACTTGCATTTCCCCTAATTTAGTCTACTGCATTCATTGCTCCCAATACGGTCTCCTCTACATTGGAGAGACCAAACGTAAACTGGGCAACCGCTTTGCAGAACACCTGCGGTCTGTCCGCAAGAAAGACCCAAACCTCCCTGTCGCTTGCCATTTTAACACTCCACCCTGCTTTCTTGCCAACATGTCTGTCCTTGGCTTGCTGCATTGTCCAGTGAAGCCCAACACAAACTGGAGGAACAGCACCTTATCTTCCGACTAGGCACTTTGCAGCCTTCCGGACTGAATATTGAATTCAACAACTTTAGATCTTGAACTCCCTCCTCCATCCCCACCCACTTTCCGTTTCTTCCCCATCCCTTTTGTTTTTTCCAATAATTTATATGGATTTTTCATTTCCCACCTATTTCCATTATTTTTAAATCTATACCTGTAATGCCCTGTCAGTCTTTCCACCCCACCCCCACTAGAGCTATACCTTGAGTGTCCTGCCATCCATTCTTAATTAGCACATTCTCTTAGATAATATCACCACCTTCAACACCTCTTTGTTCCATTGTCTGAGACATCTTTTGATTATCTGCTATCACTGCTTGCTTGTCCCTACAACAACCACCCACCCCCCCAACTTCTCTCCCCCCACACCCCCCACCTTAAACCAGCTTATATTTCACCCCTCTCCTGATATTGCTCAGTTCTGTTGAAGGGTCATGAGGACTCGAAACGTCAACTCTTTTCTTCACCACCGATGCTGCCAGACCTGCTGAGTTTTTCCAGGTAATTCTGTTTTTGTTTTGGATTTCCAGCATCCACAGTAGTTTTTTATTTTTAACATTGTATATATCTCTCATCCTGATCCAGTGGACATCTTTGGAACTACAGCCACTATAATTTTAATGCAAAGTCCAACAGAAAATAAGATATGTTCCTTACATTCTCCCTTTCAAATCTGTCTCTCCCTCCTTCCCCTAGCTCTGTCTCCCTCCCTACAGCCTCTTTGCCACTCACCCTTTCCCACATCTGTCTCTGCCTCCCTGCCCCCGCACTCACCATATTTTTTCTACTTTTTAACAGATTGACGATTTTCTGGCCCCGAACCAGGATTATAACGAGGAGGAGGAGGAACGGAAATATTTCCGTCGCAAACGCCTGGCCGTGTTGAAGAACGTGGTGTGTGCCAGCCTGGGCAGTGCCCTCACCTACGGAGTCTATTTGGGTAGGTTTCTGAGACCCTCCGATCGCAATAGAGAGTGGGCAGGTATTTACCCCCCTTTCAGACCTGGACAGAGGGAGAATTACCCCCCCTTCGGAGTGGGGCAGAGGGAGATTTATCCCACCCCCCCCTATTCAGACTGGGAGAGAGGGAGAATTATTCCTCACCTTCAGACTTGGTAACCACACACTCCACCATGCTGCAGTCTGAGACCTCCCCCACCCAGCTGTGGGAGCTCCTCCTTACAACTCTCTCTCTCTGTCTCCCTCCCTCTGGCCCAAGCCCCCACTCGCCCTCGCCCGATCCCCCTCTCCCACACTCTCCCTTGCTTGCTCGCCTGTGCCCTCCCACCATGTCTCACTCTCTCTCTCATTCCAGGCCTACTCCAGATGCAGTTGATCCTACATTACGATGAGACCTATCGTGAAGTGAAATATGGGAACATGGGACTGGAGGACATCGACAAGAAGATGCTGATGGGGATTAACGTCACCCCAGTTGTGGCACTTCTCTACACACCTGTCCTCATCAGGTGAGGCTGGGACCAGGACACGGGTCAGGCCCCAGAGCTGCCAGAATGTGCTTTGGCATGGGATCTTTCTGTGCTGCCTTTAGGGCTCTGTGTCACATTGCACCCTCCTCTGACAGTGGGAGTACAGACAGACGGGGCACACAGGCAGGCAGACACAGACAGAAGCAGGCAGCGCATGCAGGCAGAGGCTCCGGCTGGCAGAGAGACGGACGCAGGCAGGCAGATACATCTGGACTCTCTCTGTCTCTCTCCGCACCTTGCTGGATTCCCAGTGCAGAGGTGCAGCTTCCTTTGTTTAAAATTTATCCTAACTTGGGATGTGGGCATCACTGGCTGGGCCAGCATTTATTGCCCATCCCTAGTTGCCTTTGAGAAGGTGGTGGTGAGCTGCCTTCTTGAACCGCTGCAGTCCATGTGGCGTAGTACACCCACAGCGCTGTTAGGGAGGGAGTTCCAGGATTTTGACCCAGCAACAGTGAAGGAACGACTATATATTTCCAAGTCAGGATGGTGAGTGACTTGGAGGGGAACTTCCAGGTGGTGGTGTTCCCATCTATCTGCTGCCCTTGTCCTTCGAGATGATAGTGGTCATGGGTTTGGGCAGCGCTGTCTAAAGAGCCTTGGTGAGTTCCTGCAGTGCATCTTGTAGATGGTACACACTGCTGCCACCGTGTGTCGGTGGTGGAGGGAGTGAATGTTTGTGGATGTGGCGCCAATCAGGCGGGCTGCTTTGTCCTGGTTGGTGTTAAGCTTCTTGAGTGTTGTGGGAGCTGCACTCATCCAGTCAAATGCACAATATTCCATCACGCTCCTGACTTGTGACTTCTAGATGATGAACAGGCTTTGGGGAGTCAGGAGATGAGTTATTCATCACATGATTCCTAGCCTCTGACCTGCTATTGTAGCCACAGTATTTATATGGCTAGTCCAGTTCAATTTCTGGTCAATAACAACCCCCAGGATGGTGATATGGGGGATTCAGCGATGGTAATGCCATTGAATGTCAAGGGGCGATGGTTGGGTTCTCTCTTGTTAAAGATGGTCATTGCCTGGCACTTGTGTGGCACAAATGTTACTTGCCACTTGTCAGCCCAAGCCTGGATATTGTCCAGGTCTTGCTGCATTTGGACATGGGCTGCTTCAGTATTTGAGGAGTCGCGAATGGTGCTGAACATTGTGCAATCATCAGCGAACATCCCCACTTCTGACCTTATGATGGAGGGAAGGTCATTGATGAAGCAGCTGAAGTTGGTTGGGCCGAGGACACGACCCTGAGGAACTGCAGTGTGGAGCTGACTGACCTCCAAAACCCACAACCATCTTCCTCTGTGCTGGGTATGATTCCAACCAGTGGAGAGTTTTCCCCCTGATTCCCATTGATTCCAGTCTTTCTGGGGCTCCTTGATGCCGCACTCAGTCAAATACGGCATTGATGTCAAGGGCAGTCACTCTCTCCTCACCTTGGGAGCTCAGCTCTTTTGTTCAACACAACATGGGACTTAGGAGCAGGAGGAGGCCATTTGGCCCTTCGAGCCTGTTCTGCCATTCAGTAAGATCGTGGCTGATGCGATTGTGGTCTCAGCTCCGCTTTCCTGCCTTTCCCCCATAACCCTCAACTCACTTGTCTATCAAAAATCTGTCTAACTCAGCCTTGAATAAGTTCAGTGAGCCGGTCCCTACTCTCTGTTGAAGAGAATTCCACAGACTTCCGCCGCTCTGAGGGAAAAGAATTCTCCCCATCTTAAACGGGAGACCTCTTGTTCTTAAACTGTGTCCCCTTGTTGTAGTCTCTCCCACAAGAGACATGCTCCAGGTGTCCACCCTGTTAAATCCCCTCAGGATCTTACATGTTTCAATAAGATCACCAGTCATTCTTCTAAACTACAATGGGTACAGGCCCAGCCTGTCCAACCTTCAAAAGACAACCCCTTCACCCCAGGAATGAGCCGAGCAAACCTTCTCTGAACTGCTTCTCATGTAATGATATCTTTTTTCTAATAAGGATGCCAAAGCTGTCCTCAGTATTCCAGATGTGGTCACGCCAAGGCCCTGTCCAGCTGCAGTAAAACTTCCCCACATTTATATTCCATTCCCCTTAGAATAAACACCAACCTTCGCTTTGCCTTCCTGATCACTTGCTGCCCCTGCACACTAACTTTGTGATTCATGTACCAGGACACCCAGATCCCTCTGCACCTCAGAGTTCTGCAGTCTCTCTCCGTTTAAATAATATTCTGTTTCTCTGTTCTTCCTGCCAAAGTGGATGAGTTCACATTTTCCCACATGATACGCCATCTGTCAAATCTTTTGCCCACTGACTTAATCAATATATATCCCTTTTGCAGAATCTCCACCTCCTCTTGACAGCTTACATTCCCACCCCAATGGGTGTCATCGACAAATTTAGCTCCCATACATTTGCTCACTTCATCCAAGTCACTGATCCCTGTGGCACTCCACTAGCTACAGCTTGCAAACCCAGAAGGACCATGTTTGAACCAAGGCTGCAATGAGGTCAGGAGCTGAGTGGCCCTGGCAGATCCCAAACTGGGCATCAGTGAGCAGATTATTGCTAAGCAAGTGCCGCTTGATAGCACTGTTGATGACCCCTTCCATTACTTTACTGATGATCAAGAGTAGACTGATAGGGTGGTAATTGGCCAGGTAGGATTTGCCCTGCTTTTTGTGTACGGGACATACCTGGGCAGTTTTCCATATAGCTGGGTAGATGCCAGCATTGTAGCTGTACTGGAACAGCTTGGCTAGGGGCACAGCACGTTCTGGAGCACAGGTCTTCAGTACTATTGCCGGAATATTAGCAGGGCCCATTGTCTTTGAAGTATCCAGTGCCTTCAGCCGTTTCTTAGTATCACATAGAGTGAATCGAATTGGCTGAAGACTGGCATCTGTGATGCTATGGACCTCCGGAGGAGGCTGAGATGGATCATCCACTCGGCACTTCTGGCTGAAGGTTGTAGCGAATGCTTTAGCCTTATCTTTTGCACTGATGTGCTGGGCTCCCCCATCATTGAGGATGGGGATATTTGTGGGTCCTCCTCCTCCAGTGAGTTGTTTAATTGTCCACCAGCTTTCACGACTGGATGTGGCAGGACTGCAGAGCTTAGATCTGTTACATTGGTTGTGGGATCGCTTAGCTCTGTCTGTCACTTGCTGCTTATGCTGTTTGGCACAGAAGTAGTCCTGTGTTATAGCGTCGCCAGGTTGACACCTCATTTTTAGGTATGCCTGGTGCTGCTTCTGGCATGCTCTCCTGCACTCTTCATTGAACCAGGGTTGATCCCCTGGTTGATGGTAATGGTAGAGTGAGGGATATACCAGGCCATGAGATTACAGATTGTGTTTGAGTACAATTATGCTGCTGCTGATGGCCCACAGCGCCTCATGGTTGCCCAGTCTTGAGTTGCTATTTTTTCCTGTTTGGAATAATTTCGATCCTCTCGATCCCAGATTCCTCGGCACCAAGTGGATGATGTTCCTCGCCATCGGAATATATGCCCTCTTCGTATCCACCAATTACTGGGAGCGATACTACACCCTGGTGCCATCGGCTGTTGCCATTGGAGCAGCCATCGTCCCACTCTGGGCCGCAGTCGGGAACTACATCACCAGGTATGAGGGAAGCTCTTCACCCAGACTCATGGAAACCCTCTGCTGTACCCCCTCTCCCGTCCATACCCCTCCGCTGTACCCCCTCTCCTGTCCATATCCCTCCGCTGCACCCCACCCCCACCCTGAACCCCTCCCTGTCCAAACCCCTCCCCTGCCTTGCCGAATCCCTCCCCCATCCAAACCCATCCAAACCCCTCCCCCGTCCAAACCCCTCCGCTGTACCCCCACCCTGAATCCCTCTGCTGTACTCCCTACCCCACCCTGAACCCCTCCCCCAACCGAACCCCTCCCCTGCCCTGCCCTGAATCCCTCCCCCATCCAAACCCCTCCCCCGTCCAAACCCCTCCACTGTACCCCCACCCTGAACCCCTCTGCTGTACCGCCTCCCCCACCCTGAACCCCTCCACCATCCGAACCCCTTCCCTGCCTTGCCTGAATCCCTCCCCGTCCAAACCCCTCCACTGTACCCCTACCCTGAACCCCTCCCCCGTCCAAACCTCTCCGCTGTACCCCCTCCCCTGCTCTGAACCTCTCCCCCTGTCCAAACCTCTCCGCTATACCCCTGAACCCTTCCGCTGACCACCCCTCCACACTGAACCTCCACTCATAGCTCTCCGCTGTACCCCCTCCCCTGCCCTCAAGCCCCGCCCCCGTACCCTTGCATCACCAGGTGTGAGGGAGGCTCATCACTCAGACTCATCTGTACCCTCCACCCGAACCTCTCCCCTGCCCAAACATCTCCTGTCCATTCCCCCTCCCTAATATTCCCCTCTCCCTGTCCCTTCCCCCTCTCCCGTACCACCCTCTCTCTGCCCGTCCCCCCACCCCCAGCTCTGAACGAGGCTCTTCATCGCGTATCCCCTCCTCACATCACTGGTCACCTCCCCGCAGCCCCATGCCCCACCCCCTTCGCTCCCATAACCACACCTCAACTCAGCCTCAGCCTGTTTTACTCTGTATCTAACTCCATACTGTCCTGGGAGTGTTTGTTGGGGACAGTATATGATATGAACATCGGGTCAGGAGGAGGCCATTCAGCCCATTGAGCCTGTCCCGTCGTTCAATATGATCATGTCTGATCGAATACTTCAATGCCTTTTACCCACACTATCCCCATAACCCTTTACATTATTGTTAATCAGAATCTGTCAATCTCTACCTTAAACATACTCAGCGACTGAGCTTCGCCGGCCCTCTGGGATAAACAATTCCAAAGATTCACAACCTTCTGAGTCAAGAAATTTCTCCTCATCTCATTCTCCTCATCTAAGCAGCTTCCCCCTTATTTTGAAATTGTGTCCCCTGGTTCTAGACTCTCCAACCAGGGGAAACATCTTACCTGCATCTACCCTGTCTGTACCTTTAAGTATTTTGTAGGTTTCATTGAGCTCACCTCTCATTCTTCAAAACTCTAGAGAAAACAGGCCCAGCTTCCCCAATCTCTCTTCATAGGACAGTCCTGCCATCCCCAGAACAAGTCTAGTGAACTTTTGTTGCACTTCCTCAATAGCGATAATATCCCTTCTGAGGTAAGGGGACCAGAACAGCACAGGTGCAGTCTAACCAAGCTTCTATACAATTGAAGCAAGACTTCACTACTCCTGTACTCAAATCCTCTTGTGATAGAGGCTAACATTCCATTAACCTTCCTAATTACCTGCTGCACCTGCATCTTAGCTTCCAGTGACTTATGGACAAGACACCCAGGTCCCTTTGTCCATCTAAACTTTCTGATCTCTTACCATTCAGGAAATATTCTGCACTTCTATTCCTTCTAGCACAGTGGATAACCTCACATTTTTCCACATTATATTCCATCTGCCATGTTCTTGCCCACTCACTAAGTCTGTCCAAATCCTCCTGTAGCTGCTTTACATCTTCCTCACCACACACAATCCTGCCTAGCTTTGTACCATCCGCGAACTTGGAAATATTACATTTGGTCCCCGCATACTCATCATTGATGTATACTGTGAACAGCCAGGGCCCAAGTACTAATCCTTGCGGTACCCCGCTGGTCACTGCCTGCCAGTGCAAGAATGACCCTGTCCTGTCCTGGAGTGTTTAATGGGGACAGTGTAGAGGGAGCTTTACTCTGTATCTAACGCCGTGCTCTACCTGGCCTGAGTGTGTTTCATGGGGACAGTGTAGAGGAAGCTTTACTCTGTATCTAACTCTGTGCTGTACCTGTCCTGGGTGCATTTCATGGGGACAGTGTAGAGGGAGCTTTACTCTGTATCTAACCCCGTGCTGTACTTGTCCTGGGTGTGTTTCATGGGGACAGTGTAGAGGGAGCTTTACTCTGTATCTAACCCTGTGCTGTACCTGTCCTGGGAGTGTTTGATAGGGACAGTGTAGAGGGAGCTTTACTCTGTATCTAACCCTGTGCTGTACCTGTCCTGGGAGTGTTTGATGGGGTCTTTGGGTGTAATGCGCACACACTTGTTCAAGATGGGGTTGTGAGGAATTGTTGGTAACATTTTCTGATATTGTTTTCCTTTGCAGAATGGCTCAGAAATATTATGAATATGTGAATTACAAAGAGGAACATGTTCAGGAGCAGAAGAGGCCTCCGAAAGGGGCCTGTCACAGATATATCATCATCTTCCAATCAATCTTCTACTTCTTTTTCAATGTAAGTGAATGGTCCGAGAGAGACAGAGAGAGGGGGGAAATCAGCCAGGGTTCCTGCTCCTGATCACTGTCCAGTGACCCCTGGGTTAGTGAGTGAGACCTGAAGTTATAAAACCTCACAGCCATGTCGTTGAGCATTCGGCCCTTCCTGACTGTGCCAGCTCTTGGAATGAGCTCTGAAATTATTTCCACTCCCTGCTGCTTTCACTGTCAGCCTGAAAGTTTCCCTTTCAAGTATTTATCCAATTCCTTTTTGGACCTTTCTTTTATATCTGTTTGCGCTGTCCTTCCAGGCATTGTGTTTCAGATCGGAGCACCGCATTTTTTTGCCACGTAGCAGACGAGTGAGCCATGTTTTTGGTCCTGGAACATAAGGGACTGTCACGACATGGATACGGAATTGGCTGAGTAACGGCAAATAGGGAGCCATGGTTAATGGATGTTTCTCGGGCTGGGAGAAGGTTTATCATGGAGCTCCCCGGGATCAGTGTTGGGACCCTTGCTCTTCCTGACATATATTAATGATCTCCCATCTTGGTGTGGAGGGCACAGTTCCTGATTATACAAAACTCAGAAGCATGTGAACTGTGAGGATAGTGTAGAACTTCCGAAGGAGATCGACAAGGTGGTGGAAAGGATGGACAGGGGGCAGATGAAGCTCAGTGCAGAGAAATGAGGTGATTCTTTTTGGTGGGAAGAACATGGAGTGACAATATAAAATAAATGAGAGCAGAGGGACCTTCATGTGCATGTGGGTAAGTCATTGAAGGTGGCAGGACCGGTTGAGAGCATGGTTAATAGTGATGGATTTGCAAAAGGTCTTCGATAAAGTGCAAACTAATGAATAAGGAGGGAATGTGGAGTCAGCAGACAAGTGACAGAATGGATTGCAAGCTGACAGAGAGCAGACGCCGGGAGTTAAGGGCAGTTATTCAGTGTGACAGAAGGTGGCAAGTGGTGTACCACACGGATCAGTGCTGGGACCGCTGCTGTTCCTGATTTACAATTCGCCTTCCAACTTTGAAATCAAAGGCACAGCTTCAAAATTTGCGGATGACATCAAACTGGGGGAGCTAGTCGATACTGCGGAGGAGTTACAACAGGACATTAATAAACTGGCAAAGTGGGTGAAGAATTGGGAAATGAAGTTCCGCACAGGTGAACATGTATACACAGAAAGAGTTCCTCAGGGTAGTGTCCTCGGCCCAACCACATTCAGCTGCTTCATCAATGACCTTCCTTCTATCATAACGTCAGGAGTGGGGATGTTCGCTGATGATTGCACAATGTTCAAAAGCATTCGCAACTTTTCAGATACTGAAGCAGTTCAGGTGCAAATGCAGCAAGACCTGGAACAGATCCAGGCTTGGGCTGACAAGTGGCAAGTAACATTCGTGCCACACAAATGCCAGGCAATGACCATCTCCAACAAGAGAGAATCTAACTGTCATCCCTTGACATTCAATGGCATTATCAATGCTGAATCCTCCACTATCAACATCCTGGGGGTTACCATTGACCAGAAACTGAACTGGACTAGCCATATAAATACTGTGGCACAGAATTTCACTCCCCTGTTGGGTGTGCAGACACAGGAGAATTCCTGGCTCCGCTAACCCAACCTTGAAAAACGGCTGCCCAAATGTCGGACTTTTTGGTCCGGGATGCAGGAGTCAAGCTGTGTGACCCCAGAAGATGGGAGGACGCTGCCAGGTGCAGAGGTGGGCTGGGCCAATGGCTTGCCTCCGAGCTCTGACACTGTGCAAAATAAAAAGGATTAAAACGTAAAGTGTCCCTCCACTCCTCATGCCCTCCCCCCACACTCCCCTTACCCCATCTTTGCCACCACCCTGTACTCCAATGGTCCCTCATACCTAGCATTCCAACCTCTGTCCCTATGCCAGCTCATGCCAACCCAGCCTCCACCCACTGCCCTTTGCCCTTGAACTTACCCAGTATCTACCATAGGCAGACCTCAGGACCCACGCAGCAATGAAGGAAAATAAAGTTCTATGAAATAAAATTCTAAGTGTCTTGCAGACTTGAACATATTGAAAAAACACACTTGTTCACAAAAACAAACCATTTACTACATTTACATTCCTTCAGCTACGTAAAGTCTTCTAACAACAAACACTTCTTTCAAGGTCATAATCCCTTATAACAACAAGCATTGCAATTCATAGTCCCACTTCAATGAGTCTAGAAACACTTACAGCTGTTGATCAAACTGTGCAATAGCAGGCATCGGACTGTGATGATGGATGGTTGTGACATCAGTCATGCAGGACGAATCCAGTAATGGAAGCCCTCAGGCTTAGTCAATGGACAGCATGAAATAGCAAGCAGTAATTTTATTTTGTAACTGTCCAGACATTTTTTTAAAAGATTTAAAGGACATGTGTTTTAAATGCCTCGACACAATGACAGCACCCTTTGACAGGTGCTTCTGACAGTTCATTTTGACAGATCTGTTGACTGTTCTGATTAGCTTGATAGTAATAGTCTGCACTTTTTATGCACATTTATGCCTAACTTTAACAATTCCAAAGAACAGTCGACAACTCACATTCTTCCACAAAGTTGTCCCAGGACAAGATCCAAAGGGGCACGTTCTCTTTCCTGGCTAGCCAAATGATCTACAAATTTCATATCTAGTTTCCACTGGTGTACTCTGCATGCTTCGTTTTGCAACCCTGACTTACCAAAATCCCACTTCAGTGGAGGCAGCGATGATCTAAATAACCAGTTGCCTCCGTAAACCGGGCATGTGCAAAATGTGACCCCCCTCCCCCTTCCCCTTCCCCTCCCTGCTCTTACCACCACTGTGAAAGTGGGAAGAGCTGTTTGTGGAGGCGGGACTTATGATTTTCAGGCATCTCTGCAATTTTTGCCATGATGAAGAGAAACTCCATAGTAACAAAAGCCTGGGCCTGTGGCTACAAGAGCAGGTCAGGGGCTAGGAATCCTACAGTAAATAACTCCCCTCCTGACACCTCAAAGCCTGTCCACCACCAGGCACAAGTCAGGACTGTGATGGAATACTCCCCGCAGCACTGTGGGTGTACCTGCACCACATGTACTGCAGCGGTTCAAGAAAGCAGCTCACCACCACCTTCTCAAGGGCAGTTAGGGATGGGCAATACATGCTGACACAGCCAGAGCCTACATTCCATGACAGAATAACAAAATTTCTATAAGTCACTAGTTAGGTCTCAGTTGGAGTTTTGTGTCCTGTTCTGGGTGCCACACTTTAGGAAGGATGTGAAGCCACTGGAGAGAGTGCAGACAAGATTCACGAGAATGGTTCCTGGGATGAGGAACTTCAGTTATGATGATAGATTGAAGAAGTTGGGACTGTTTCCTTGGAGAAGAGAAGGTTGAAGGAGATTTGATACAGGAATTCCAAATCATGAGGAGTCTGGATAGAGTAGATAGGGTGAAACTGTTCCCATTGGTAGAAGGATTGTGAACAAATCTATAAGGTTAAATCTAATGATTGAAGGTGATTGCAAAATGAAGCAATGACAGCTTGTGGAAAAATGTTTACACACAGCGGCTGTTTAGGATGTGGACTGCACAGCCTCAGAACATGGGGGAGGCAGGGACAATGAAGGCTTTGAAAGGAGAATTGGATAATTATCGGAATAGGGAAATCTTTGTAGAGCTTAGGGGAGAAAGCTGCGGAGTGGTACTTGGGGAGCTACGCCTTCAGAGAGCCAGCAGACACAGGATGGGCAGAATAGCCTCCTTCTATCTTGTAACCATTCCAGTGAACACACTGTGCAAAATACAGAAGTGAATCTTAAGTTCATCCGGCTGAATTCTGACCTGACCATCCCTTTGCTCCTGGTCTGATCGAACCATCTCTCCTCCGCTGCTGGTCGCACTCCTGGATTCTGATCCAACCTTGTCTCTTCTCCTGGTTTAGCTCAGTTTCGTTGGCGCTGAGATGCCAATGACCTTCTTCCTGAACATGTACTTGTACCAGCCGAATCACACGCTGTCTGCTGTCAAACACTGTGGTAAGAGACCTCCTACTGTACTCTAATGGCATGCAAAGAGAGAAACAGCGTGAGAACGAGTAAACAAAGAGAGAGAGAGTGAAAGAGAGAGTGAATCAGGGAGAAAGCTGGAGAGAGAGCACACAGAAACAGTGAGAAACACAGGAGAGAGAAATAGAGTGATACGTGGGGAAAGAGAGAGAGAGAAAAACACACACACAAACCCACATGCACAGGCAGACGCATATATACTCTCCCTCTCACACTCACACACAGATATACATAGAGGGAGAGAGAGAAACACCCACACACATTTACACAAGCTCACTCAGAAATTCAGAGCGGGAGAAGAGAAGCACTCAGATGCACACACGCACAGGCCTGCATGCACAGACACACACACAGAAACACTCACAGTCATGCACTCACACATAGATGCACTCACGCACATATGCAATCACACACACATGTACTTACTCTCACACAGTCTCTCACGCGCACACATTCACACAGTCACACGCATGCAGACACACATACACACACTGTTTCGCAGATACTTTCACACACGCGTGCACACACAGATACACAAGCACTCACACGCAGTTGCACTTACACACACATACACAGATGCATCCACACAGACACACTTACAAACTCACTCACACTCACACAGACACACACACTCTCAGTCACGCGCACACACAAGCACTCAAACACAGACGCGCACACACTCGGACATGCACTCTCGCACTCACGGACACTAACTCTTGCACTCTCGCACACATACTCTTGCACACTCACTTCCGCACTCCACACACTTTTGCACCTGCAGTCTCGTGCACGCACTCACATACACACTCACACACGTACTCTTGCACATGCACTCTTGCTTTCCTGTATACTTGCACCCTTGCATGTGCACTCACACTCTTGCACACACATTCTTGCACTTGGGCACACACTCTCCCACATGCATTCTTGCACACTCACACTTTCACACATGAATTCTTGCACACTCACACTCTCATAGGCATTCCTGTACTCTCGCTCTCTCACACACTCACTTTCATACACGCACTCTCGCACATGCATTCTCACACATGTACTCTCACAAGGCACTCTTGTACACACCATACTCTCGTGCGTGCAATATCGCGTTCTCACACATGCACACCCACACCCTCGCACATGCACTCTCGTGCTATCACACAGGCACTCTCGCACACTCATTCGGATTTTTCCGTACGCACTCTCACGCTATTGCACACACTCGGACATGAATTCTTGCACTCTTGCACACGCTCTCTTGCACACACTTGCAATCTCACACATTCTCATGCTCTCTCACACGCACTCTTGCACACGCACACTCTTACGCACACACATTCACATTCTCGCACACGTGCTCTCGCACAGGCACTCACGTACATACACTTGCACTCTTGCACACTCATTCACATTCTCACGCATGCACTCTTGCACTCTCACATAAGCTCTCTTGTGCATGCACACTCATTCACATTCTTGCACAGGATCTTGCACAGGCGCTCTCACACATGCACCCTTGCACACACACACTTGCACTCTCGCACATGCACCATTGCGCTCTGGCACATGTACTCTTGCACATGCACTCTCGTACACGCAATCTCATTCACACACACATTCTCAGACTCTCACACATGTGCTCTGGCACTCACACACGCACTCTCGCATATGCACTAACTCTCTGTCACTCACTTTCTCTCTCACGCTCACTCTCTGTCTCTCTCTCTCTCTCACACACACTCAGGGAGAGAGGGACAGACTCAGAGAGAACCAGTCTCTTTCTCTCACTATCTCTATCACTCTGTTGCTCTCCCTCTCTCACACTCGGAGAGAGAGAGACAGACTCGGAGAGAACCAGTCTCTCTCTCTCTCTCTCTCTCTCTCACTCACTATCTCTATCACTCTCCGTTATTCTCCCTCTCTCACTCAGGGAGAGACAGACTCAGAGAGAGCCAGTCTCTCCCTCCCTCTCTCTCTCTCAATCTCTCTACCATTATCTCCATCACTCTCTGTTACTCACTTTCTCACATTCTCTCCCTCTCTCTCATACACTGGCTCTGTGTCTGTCTCTCTTTATTCCCGAGTGTGTGGGAGTGAGAGTGGGTGTGTGAGAGAGAGAGAGAAACTGGCTCTCTCTGAGTCTGTCTCTCTCTTTCTTACACCCACTCTCTCACACTCAGGAATAAAGGAAGACAGACTCAGAGAGAGCTAGTCACAGATAAATCTCAGTCTTCTGGGAAATCAATCTGTGTGTTGTTTTGCTGTTGCAGGGACGTTGGCGACAGGAATGATCGAGGGTTTGAACAAAACAGTTCTGATGAAACTTCCCCAGAGTATCAGCCTCATCGTGGTGGAGAGTGTGATGATGGGAGTGGCCTTCATCGCCATGTTAATGGTACATCACATTGTAAACACACTGTACTGTCCGGGGGGAGGAGGAGGGAGAGAGGGGGAGAGGAGGCGGCGAGGGAGACATGGGGAGAGAGTACGGGGGAGGAGGCGAGGGAGACAGAAGGGGAGAGAGAGAAGGGGGGCGGGGGGGTAGAGAGAGAGGGAGGAGAGAGACCAAGGGTGGTGGGAGAGACAGGAGGAGAGAGAGAGAAGGAGAGGGAGGGAGAGAGGGGCAGTGGGAGGGAGAGAGAGGAAGGGGGAAGAGTGCAGGAGAGAGAGTGGGGGGGGCGAGAGAGAGTGAGGTGGAGGGGAAGGAAGAGTGAGGGGAGAGGGAGAGAGAATGATGAGGGGGGGGGGAGGAGGAGAGGGGGAGGGGAGGAAGAGAGGTGGAGGGGAGGAAGAGAGGGGGAGGGGAGGAAGAGAGAGTGGGAGGGGAGGAAGAGAGAGTGGGAGGGGAGGAAGAGAGTGGGAGGGGAGGAAGAGAGTGGGAGGGGAGGAAGAGAGTGGGAGGGGAGGAAGAGAGGGGGAGGGGAGGAAGAGAGTGGGAGGGGAGGAAGAGAGAGTGGGAGGGGAGGAAGAGAGAGTGGGAGGGGAGGAAGAGAGAGTGGGAGGGGAGGAAGAGAGAGTGGGAGGGGAGGAAGAGAGAGGGGGAGGGGAGGAAGAGAGGGGGAGGGGAGGAAGAGAGGGGGAGGGGAGGAAGAGAGAGGAGCAGGGGAGGAAGAGAGAGGAGCAGGGGAGGGACAGAGTGTAGGGGGGAAGGAAGGGAGGGGGAGTGGGAGGGAGGGTGAGGGGGAGTGGGAGGGAGGGTGAGGGGGAGTGGGAGGGAGGGGGAGTGGGAGGGAGGGGGAGTGGGAGGGAGGGTGAGGGGGAGTGGGAGGGAGGTGAGGGGAGAGGGAGAGAATCAGGGGAGTGCAAGACGGAGAGAGTAAGGGGGAGATGAGAATGTGAGGGGGAGACTGAGAGCCGGAGGGGGAGAGAGAGTGAGGTGGAGGGGAAGGGAGATTGAGGGGAGGAGGGAAGGGGAGAGTGAAGGAGAGAGAGACGGGGAGGGGAGAAAGAAAGGGAGGGGAGAAGGAGGGAGAGAGGGGGGAGAAGGAGTGGGGAAGAGTCAGGGAGTGTGGGTGAGGGGAGGGATAGTGAGGGAGAGAGGGACATATAGTGACAGGGTGGGTGGAGAGGGGGAGGGAGAAAGTGAGGGGGATGAAGAGAATGAGGGGTAGGGGAGGGGAGATTGAAAGAAATAGGGGGAGGGGAGGAGGAAGGAAGGGGAAGGATGGGAAGGGGGTGAGAAAGTAAGAGGGGTAGGGAAGGGAGAGAGAGGAAGGGGGCAGAGAGGGAAAGTGAGGAGGAGAGGGAGGGAGGCAGTGAGGGGGAGAGCGAGGGGGAGAGTGAGAGGGCGAGGGGGAGAGTGAGAGGGCGAGGGGGAGAGTGAGAGGGCGAGGGGGAGAGTGAGAGGGCGAGGGGGAGAGTGAGAGGGCGAGGGGGAGAGTGAGAGGGCGAGGGGGAGAGTGAGAGGGCGAGGGGGAGAGTGAGAGGGCGAGGGGGAGAGTGAGGGGGCGAGGGGGAGAGGGCGAGGGGGAGAGTGAGAGGGTGAGGGGGAGAGTGAGAGGGCGAGGGGGAGAGGGCGAGGGTGTGGGGGAGAGGGCGATGGTGGTGGAGGAGAGGGCGAGCGCGAAGGGGAGAGGGCGAGGGTGTGGAGAAGAGGGCGATCGCGAGGGGGAGAGTGAGAGGGGGAGAGTGAGAGGGTGAAGGGGAGAGTGAGAGGGGGAGAGTGAGAGGGCGAGGGGGAGGGGGAGAGTGAGAGCGCGAGGGGGAGAGGGCGAGCGCGAGGGGGAGAGGGCGAGGGGGAGAGGGCGAGGGGAAGAGGGCGAGCGCGAGGGGGAGAGGGCGAGCGCGAGGGGGAGAGGGAGAGAGTGAGGGGGAGAGCAGGAGTTGGGGGAGAGCGCGAGAGTGAGGGGGAGAGCGCGAGAGTGAGGGGGAGAGCGAGAGTGAGGGGGAGAGCGCGAGAGTGAGGGGGAGAGCGCGAGAGTGAGGGGGAGAGCGAGAGTGAGGGGGAGAGTAGGAGTTGGGGGGAGTGCGAGACTGGCGGGTCGCGTTCTATACAGAGATCAAGGACAAAACAGGAACAGGTGGTGTCCCATTCAGGTCTTGGAAAATGACCCTGATCACTGCTTCCTCACTCTCCGTCCCCTCTTCAATTCCAGGTCCTTATCCTGTGCGGCCCAGCCTATCGTCCGACTGAGGAGATTGACCTGCGCAGTATTGGTTGGGGAAACATCTTTCAATTACCCTTCAAACACATGCGGGATTATCGCCTGAGACACCTCATCCCCTTCTTCATCTACAGCGGCTTTGAGGTGCTATTTGCCTGCACAGGCTTCGCACTGGTGAGTCCAAGCGCGGATCCAATTTAACAGCTTTCAATCTGATTGGTTATTGCTGAAAGCAAGAGGAAGAAATCTGCTGGTGGGGGAAATGGAGAGGGCAGAAGAACGGGGAGGGAGAGGGGAAAGAAGAGGGGGAGGAAGGAGGGATGAAGGGGGGTAGGGAGAGGATGAAGAAGAAGTGGGAGGGAGAGGGGGAAGAGGAGGGGAGGAAGGGGAGATGAAGAAGAGCGAGGGGGATGAAGATGGGGAGGGAGGGGAGATTAAGAGACGGGAGGGTGAGGGTGAAGGAGAGGTGGGAAGAAGAGGGAGGAGGAAGAGGGACAAGAGTGGGGAGGAAAAGGTGGAAGGGGGAGGAAGAGGGGAAGGGAAAACGAGGGAGAGAGGAAGAGGTGGAGAGGGAGAGGGGGAATGAGATAGGGAAAAGAGAGGAGAGAAGCAGAGAGGGGAGGGAGATGGGGAGGGGAGAGGGAGGGAGGGACGAAGGGGAGACGGAGAAAAGAGGAATGGAAATGGAGGGAGAGGGGAGGAAGAGGAGGAAGCAGGGAAAGGGGGAAGGAGATAGGGCCGGAAGAGGGAGAAAGAGTGGGGAGGGAGAGGGGGAAGAAGAAGAGGGAGGTGCAGGGGGAAGATGAGGTTGAGGGAGAGGGGAAAAAGGGGGAGGCAGAGAAGAAGGGGATAGATGGGGATGAAGAGGAGGAGGGAGAGGGAAGGAGTGAGGGGGAGAAGAGTTGGCTAGAGATGGAGGGCGGAAGGCAGAGGGTGAGGGAGATGGAGAGGGGGAAGAGGGAATAAGAGGAGAGAATGAGGGTGCAAGTGGGGAGGGAGCAGGGCGAAAGGGGTAGAGGGATGAAGGCCAGAGAGGAAGAGCAGCGAGGGAGTGATGGAAGAGGGGGAGGGGTGTGGAGGGGAGGGGATGGAGGGAGGAAGCGGGGAGGGAGGGGGAAGAAGGGGAGGGAGTGAGGGTTGAAGAGAGGTAGAGAAGATAGGGAAGAGTGGGGAGGGAGAGGGGAGGGTGGGGGAGTGAGGGAGAGGGGTGAAGAGAAAGGAGGGAGAGGGTGAGGAAGAAAGGGAAGAGGAGTGAGGGGGAGGAAAAGTTGAGGAAGAGGGGGAGCGAAAGGGATGCAGAGTGGGAGGGAGGGGGTGAAGAGGGAGGAGGGTGAGAGGTGAGGGAGTGGGGAAAGAAGAGGGAGATTGGGGAAGGGAGGAGGAAGAAAGTGGGGTGACGAAGAGTGAGGAGGAAGAGAGGCAGAAGGCAGTGAGAGGGAGGAAGGGGATGAGGGAGAGGGAATAAAATGCAGGGAGTGAGGGGGATGGAGGGAGAGGGAGAAGAAGAAGGAAGGGGGAGTTGGGAGAGGGCAGATGTGGGTGAGGAAGTTTGGAAAAGGAGAGGGAGGAAGGGGGTGGGAGAGGGGTAGAGGGAAGAAGGGGAAGAGGGGAGGGAGGGAGAGGGGGAGGAAGAGTGGGAAAGGTGAGGAGGGAGGGAGTGGGAAAATAGGTGGAAGGGAAAAGAGAAATGGGGGATGAAGAGGGGAAATAAGGGGGAAGAGGGGGAATAAGAGGCAGGCAAAAGGGAAATGAGGGAGAATAGAGGCGAGGGAGAGGGGCAAGAGTGGGGAGGGGGAGAGGGGAAGAGGTGGAAGCAGGGAGAGGGGGAAGGAGAGAGGGGAGGGTGAGCTAACACAAGAGCAGGGAGGGAGAGGGGAAAGAGGGGGATGGAGTGGGAAGGAGAAGAGGTGTAGGGAGAGGGGGAAGAGGGTGATGGAAAGGGCGAAGAGTGGGGAGGAAGAGTGGGAGGCAGGAAAAGGGGGAAGAAGAGGGGAGGAGGAGGGAAAGGAGGATGAAGAGGAGGAGTGAGATGGAGAGGGCAGAAGTGTGTGGGGTAGGGGAGAGGGAGGGGGTGAGGGGGGATGAGGGCGAGGGAGAGTGGGGAAGGGAAGGAGGAAGGCAGAGGGGGAGTAGGAGGGAGAGGGTGATGGATAGGGGAAGAGGGTGAAGGGAGAGGGGGAGGGGTGAGGGAGAATGAAGAGGGGGAAGAGTGGGGAGGGAGAGGAAGGGCGAGGGGAAAGAAGAGGGGTAGCAAAAGGGATGGAGAGGGGGAAGAGGGAGTGGGGTGAAGAGGGGTGAGGGAGAGGGGTGGAGAAGCGCAGAGAGAGAGAGAGGGAAGACAAGGGGAGAGATGGGTGGGAAAGGGGGGAAGGAGAGGTGGGAGAGGTAAAGGAAGACGGAAGGAGAGGAAGAGAGCGAAGGAAGATTGAGGAGGGAGAGGGAGGGAGTGGAGAAGAGGGATAGGATGATGGGTTTGGGAGAAGGAGGGAGGGGAAAGAGTGGGACGCTGGGGGAAGGGGAGGTAAAGTGAAGGAGGGGTGAAGGGGAGAGGGTGTGGGATGGGGGAAGAGGGTGAGGGAGGGGGAAGAATGGAGAGGGGAGGTATGGGGAAAGGTGGGAGGAGGTAGGGGTGATGGGGAGGGAGGGGAAAGAGGGGGAGGAATGGAGGAATAGTGAGGGGGTGCATGGGGGGAGAGAGGGAAGAGTGGGAGGGGGACAGGAGAAGTGTCACAGAGAAAAAGGCGAGGAAGAATGGGATGGGGACAGGGAGCTTTGCGGGGGGCAGAGGGCGGGGAAAGGGAGGGCAAAGGGGGAGGGGGAAAGGGATGGAGAGGGGGGAGCGGGAGGAGGGGAGGGAGAAAAGAGGGTTGGGAAAATGGGGAGTGAGAAAGGGAATGGGCAAAGGGGAAATGGGAAGAGATGGGGAAGGGGGAAAGGGATGGGTGGAAAGGGTGATGGGGAAAGTGAAAGGAGGGAAGGGAATGGGGAGGGGGAAGGGAAAGGAGGAGGGGAAGGAGAAAGGGGAAATGCGGAAGAGGAAAGGGGGAGGGGTAAAGGGGGGTGGGAAAGAGGAGGGGGAAATAGGGAAAGGTGGAGGGGGAATGGAGGATGGGGGAAAAGGTTGAGGACAGTGTCTGTCCCTCCAACTGTGTGACCTTTCCTCTAACCCCCCCACTTTCCCTTTCTCTCTCTCTCTAACCCTCTCCTCTCTCTGTTTCTCAGTCCTATGGTGTGTGCTCGATTGGATGGAGAGGTTAGGGTTCAGTTTGGATTAGAGTTAGAGTTCGGAATCGGGTTAGGGTTTGGGTAAGGGTTAGAGTTCAGGTTTGGATTAGAGTTAGGATTTGGGTTAGGGTTCGAGTTAGGGGCTAGGGGTTAGGGTTTGAGTTCGGGTTAGGGTTAGGATCTGCACCTGTAGCTCACTGACCTTTTCTCAAACCCTCTCTTTCTTTCTCTCAGTCCTATGGAGTGTGCTCGATTGGGATGGAGAGGTTAGCCAATATTATCATCGCCTATGGAGTCGCCTCTTCAGTGTTCTCCCTCCTGTCCCTCACTATGCTGCGTCTACCTCGATCAGTCCCCCTCCTATCCGGAGCTTTCATCCAGTTTCTCATCATTATTGCTCTATTCTGCTGGGCTCCAATCCCCAAGAACCTTCACACCAGCAACCTGATCGCTGTCTACTCAGTCGCTGTGCTGTGGGGGGTCGGAACAGCTCTCAATAAAACCAGCCTAATCAGTAAGTACCCGGGCGAGAGGGGGAGGGGAGGAGGGGGGGGTTCTTGAGAGTGAGAAGTGGGAGAGAGAGAGAGTGAGGGGGAGAGGGAGGAGAGGGAGAGAGGGGGGAACGATAGAGGAGAGAGAGAAAGAAAGGGTGAGAAAGAGAGAGAGAGGGGGAGAGAGAGAGGGTGAGAATGAGAGAGATAGGTAGAGGGGAAGAGAGGGAGGGGGAAGAGGGGGAGAGAGAAAGGGTGAGAATGAGAGATAGGGAGAGGGGGAGAGAGGGAGTGGGGAAGAGAGAGGGAGAGGGGAAGAGAGAGGGAGGGGGGAAGAGAGAGGGAGCAGAGAGAAAAGGGAGAGAGCGGAAAGGGAGAAAGAAAGGTGGGGGAGACAGAGAGGGGAGAATGATGGCATGTGTAAGAGAGAGCATGTGTGAGAAAGTGAGCACACGCGTGCGTGAGTGTAAGAGAGCAAGTGCGCAAGAGAGAGAGCGCGAGCACGCAAGAGAGAGAGAGCACGCGCGACAGAGAGAGAGCAAGTGCGCGCGCGAGAGAGCGAGCGCGAGAGAGGGAGAGAGAGAGCGAGCGTGAGAGAGAGAGAGCGAGCGAGCGCGAGAGAGAGAGAGAGCGAGCGCGCGCGCGAGAGAGAGAGAGCGAGCGCGCGCGAGAGAGAGAAAGAGATCGAGCGAGCGCGCGCGAGAGAGAGAGAAGCGAGCGCGAGAGAGAGCGAGCGAGCGTGCGCGAGAGAGAGAGCACGAGCGAGCGTGCGCGAGAGAGAGAGCGTGAGCGAGATCGAGCGAGCGCACGCGAGAGAGAAGCGAGCGCGAGAGAGAGCAAGCGACCGCGAGAGAGAGAGCGAGCGAGCGTGCGCGAGAGAGAGAGCGCGAGAGAGCGTGAGCGAGCGTGCGAGAGAGAGCGCGAGAGAGAGAGCGCGAACGAGCGTGCGTGAGAGAGAGCGAGATCGAGCGAGCGCGCGCGAGAGAGAGAGAAGCGAGCGCGAGAGAGAGCAAGCGACCGCGATTGCAAGCGAGCGAGTGCGAGCGTGCGCGAGCGTGCGTGAGAGAGAGAGCGCGAGAGAGAGCGCGAGAGAGAGAGAGCGCGAGCGAGCGTGCGCGAGAGAGAGCGTGCGCGAGAGAGAGGGAGCAAGTGCACACGAGGGTGAGGGAGCGAGTGCACGCGAGGGAGAGGGAGCGAGTGCGCGCGAGGGAGAGGGAGCGAGTGCGCGCGAGGGAGAGGGAGCGAGTGCAAGTGAGAGAGCGCGACTGCGCGTGAGAGAGCGAGTACGTGTGTGAGAGAGCGAGTACGTGTGTGAGAGCGAGTGTGTGAGAGAGAGAGTGAGTACGTGTGTGAGAGAGAGCGAGTACGTGTGTGAGAGAGCGAGTGTGTGAGAGAGAGAGCGATTGCGTGTCTGAGAGAGCGAGTGTGTGAGAGAGAGCGAGTACGTGTGTGAGAGAGCGAGTGTGTGAGAGAGAGAGCGAGTATGTGTGTGAGAGAGAGCGAGTACATGTGTGAGAGAGCGAGTGTGTGAGAGAGAGAGCGAGTACGTGTGTGAGAGAGCGAGTACGTGTGAGAGAGAGAGCGATTGCGTGTCTGAGAGAGCGAGTGTGTGAGAGAGAGCGAGTACGTGTGTGAGAGAGCGAGTGTGTGAGAGAGAGAGCGAGTACGTGTGTGAGAGAGCGAGTGTGTGAGAGAGAGCGAGTACGTGTGTGAGAGAGCGAGTGTGTGAGAGAGAGAGCGAGTACGTGTGTGAGAGAGCGAGTGTGTGAGAGAGAGCGAGTACGTGTGTGAGAGAGCGAGTACGTGTGAGAGAGCGAGTGTGTGAGAGAGAGAGCGAGTACGTGTGTGAGAGAGCGAGTACGTGTGAGAGAGAGCGAGTGTGTGAGAGAGAGCGAGTACGTGTATGAGAGAGCGAGTGTGTGTGAGAGAGAGCGAGTATGTGTGTGAGAGAGAGCGAGTACATGTGTGAGAGAGCGAGTGTGTGAGAGAGAGAGCGAGTACGTGTGTGAGAGAGCGAGTACGTGTGAGAGAGAGAGCGATTGCGTGTCTGAGAGAGCGAGTGTGTGAGAGAGAGCGAGTACGTGTGTGAGAGAGCGAGTGTGTGAGAGAGAGAGCGAGTACGTGTGTGAGAGAGCGAGTGTGTGAGAGAGAGCGAGTACGTGTGTGAGAGAGCGAGTGTGTGAGAGAGAGAGCGAGTACGTGTGTGAGAGAGCGAGTGTGTGAGAGAGAGCGAGTACGTGTGTGAGAGAGAGCGAGTACGTGTGAGAGAGCGAGTGTGTGAGAGAGAGAGCGAGTACGTGTGTGAGAGAGCGAGTACGTGTGAGAGAGAGCGAGTGTGTGAGAGAGAGAGCGAGTACGTGTGTGAGAGAGCAAGTGTGTGAGAGAGAGAGCGATTGCGTGTGTGAGAGAGCGAGTGTGTGAGAGAGAGAGCGATTGCGTGTGTGAGAGAGCGAGTGTGTGAGAGAGAGAGCGATTGCGTGTGTGAGAGCGAGTGTGTGAGAGAGAGAGCGATTGCGTGTTGGAGAAACCACGAGTGCGTGCGTGAGAGAGCGAGTACATTTGTGAGAGTGAGAGCGAGTACGTGTGTGAGAGCGAGTGTGTGAGAGTGAGAGCGAGTACGTGTGAGAGAGCGAGTGTGTGAGAGAGCGATTGCATGTGTGAGAGAGCGAGTGTGTGAGAGAGAGCGATTGCGTGTGTGAGAGCGAGTGTGTGAGAGAGAGAGCGATTGCGTGTGTGAGAGAGCGCGAGTGTGTGAGAGAGCGATTGCGTGTGAGAGAGAGAGCGATTGCGTGTGTGAGAGAGAGCGAGTGTGTGAGAGAGCGAGTGTGTGAGAGAGAGAGCGATTGCGTGTGTGAGAGCGAGTGTGAGAGAGAGAGCGATTGCGTGTGTGAGAGCGAGCGAGTGTGTGAGAGAGAGAGCGATTGCGTGTGTGAGAGAGCGAGTGTGTGAGAGAGAGAGCAATTGCGTGTGTGAGAGCGAGTGTGTGAGAGAGAGCGATTGCGTGTGTGAGAGCGAGTGTGTGAGAGAGAGAGCGATTGCGTGTTGGAGAAACCACGAGTGCGTGCGTGAGAGAGCGAGTACGTTTGTGAGAGAGAGAGCACGAGTGAATGCGTGTGATTTAGATTGTGGTTTAATGTGTTTCTCCTGTTCTCACCCTGTATAGCTCTGTTAGGAATGTTATATGAGGATAAAGAGAGACAGGATTTTATCTTCTCCATCTATCATTGGTGGCAAGCCATGGCTATCTTCGGAGTTTATCTTTGGTCAGGAACCCACATGAAGGTGAGTGTCTCCATAACTCCCGGAGCACAGGTACTGTTATTAAAGGGTTAAATTCCAGTGCCTAGTGTTTTTATTCATTTGTGGGATGTGGGCTTCGCTGGCTGGGTCAGTATTTATTGCCCATCCCTAATTGCCCTTGAGAAGGTGGTGGTGAGCTGCCTTCTTGAACCGCGGCAGTCCATGTGCTGTTAGGGAAGGAGTTCCAGGATTTTGACCCAGCAACAGTGAAGGAACGGTGATATATTTCCAAGTCAGGATGGTGAGTGACTTGGAGGCGAACTTCCAGGTGGTGGTGTACCCATATGTCTGCTGCCCTTGTCCTTCTAGATGGTAGTGATCGTGGGTTTGAGAGGTGCAGTCGAAGGAACCTTGGTGAATTCCTGCAGTACATCTTGTAGATGGTACACACACTGCTGCTACTGTGGGTCGGTGGTGGAGGGAGTGAATGTTTGTGGATGTGGTGCCAATCAAGCAGGCAGCTTTATCCTGGATGATGTCGAGCTTCTTGAGTGTTGTTGTAGCTGCACTCATCCAGACAAGTGGGGAATATTCCATCATACTCCTGACTTGTGCCTTGTAGATGGTGGACAGGCTTTAGGGAGTCGGGAGGCGAGTTAGTCATCACAGGATTCCTAGCCTCTGACCCGCTCTTGTAGCCACAGTTTTTATCTGGCTAATCCAGTTCAGTTTCTGGTCAATGGTAACCCCCAGGATGTTGATGGAGAGGGATTCAGTGATGATAATGCCATTGAACATCATGGAGCGATGGTTAGATTCTCACTTGTAGGAGATAGTCATTGCCTGGCACTTGTGTGGTGCAAATGCCACTTGCCAGCCCAAGCTTTGCCAGACCAGGCCAGTGTGTAGCGCAGTGGATAACACAGTGATCTAATTAAACTGGTTAAGCTTATGAAAGGAGCTGATGGTGGATACAGAGAAACTATTCCCTCTGGTGTTGGTTTCCAGAATAAGTCATCATAACTATAAAGCTGCTGCCTGGTCACAAGGCCTGACTCTGAGATAGGTTTCCGACCTCATATTCACATCACGACTAGGCCATTTCCGCTGCTGAAACATGGCCCGACTGAAGTGAACCCTGTCTCAACTTATCCACTTCTGAAATCCTCATCCGCACCTTCCTTACCTCCAGACTCAACTATTCCAACGTCCTCCTGTCTGCTCTCCCTCAAACTACCCCCGTACACTCCAGTTCTTCCAAAACTCTGCTGCCCTCATCTTCTCACTCGCCCCAAGTCCCATTTTACCGCCTGTGCTCTCTGACCTACACTGGCTTCAGCTCAAGAAAATTCTCATCCTTGTTTTCCGATCCCTCCCTAGCCTCTCCCCTCACTATTCTGTAACCTTTGTCATCTCCTCCAGCCAGACCAGCCCTCTAAGATATCCATGCTTCTAATTCTGGCCTCGTGAGGACCCCAATCATCATCGCTCCACCATTGGCAGCCGTGCCTTCAGCTGCCTGGGTCCCAAGCTCAGGAATTCCCTCCCTAAACCTCTCCACCTCTCTCTCTCGCTCTCCCTCAACTTTTTCCTTTAAGAAGATCCTTCAACCTTACCTCTTTCACCGATGTTGTCGTAAGGTTTGAGCCCGGACATTCAGATGTCAGAAAGTATGGCTTCACACAAAGGAGTGGAAGCCTGGAACTCTCTCCCCCACCACCCCCATATAAAAGAAACTGCTCAAGCTGAGGCTCAACTGAACATTTCAGGCTGAGATTGATGGAGATTTCTTGGGAAAGGGGATGAAGTGCTGACAAAAACACAAGCAGCCAATGGAATTTGGATGCTGAGAAGCCAGGAGCGAATTGAGTGGAGAAGAGGTTCAAGGGAGTCAAACGCCTCTTCTTGTTCCTGAATTTCCACGGAAGTTTCGTGGGAACAGTGTCGAGGGAGCTTTACTCTGTATCTAACCCCATGCTGTACCTGTCCTGGGAGTTTGATAAGGACAATGTAGCGGGAGCTTTACTCTGTACCTAACCCTGTGCTGTACCTATCCTGGGAGTGTTTGATATGGGCAGTGTAGAGGGAGCTTTACTCTGTACCTAGCCCTGTGCTGTACCTATCCTGGGAGTGTTTGATATGGGCAGTGTAGAGGAAGCTTTACTCTGTACCTAGCCCTGTGCTGTACCTATCCTGGGAGTGTTTGATATGGGCAGTGTAGAGGGAGCTTTACTCTGTACCTAGCCCTGTGCTGTACCTATCCTGGGAGTGTTTGATATGGGCAGTGTAGAGGGAGTTTTACTCTGTATTTAACCCTGTGCTGTCTCTGTTCTGGGAGTGTTTGTTGGGAACAGTATACGGGTGGGTGGGTGGTTACCCTGTATCTAACACCATGTTGTACCTGTCCTGGGAGTGTTTGATGGGGACAGCGCAGAGGGAGCTTTACTCTGTATCTAACTCCATGCTGTACCTGTCATAGTCATAGAGTTATACAAGCACAGAAACAGGCCTTTTAGCCCATCGTGTCAAGCACTTATGTACTCTAATCACACTTTCCAGCACTTGGCCCCTAGCCCTGTGTGCTCTGGCATTTCATGTGCTCATCTAAATACTTCTTAAATGTTGTGAGGGTTCCTGTCTCTACCACCACCTCAGGCAGTGAGTTCCACATTCCAACCACACTCAGGGTGAAAAAAAAATTCTCCAAATCCCCTCTAAACCTCCTGCCCCTTACCTTAAATCTATGCCCCCTAGTTATTAACCCCTCCAGTAAGGGGTAAAGTTTCTTCCTATCTATGCCCCTCATAATTTTGCATACCTCTATCACGTCCCCCCTCAGCCTTCTCTGCTCTACAGGAAACAACCCCAGCCTATCCAGTCTCTCTTCTTAGCTGAAACACTCCATCCCAGGCAGCATCCTGGTGAATCTCCTCTGCACCCTCTCCAGTGCAATCACATCCTTCCTATAATGTGGTGACCAGAACTGCACACAGTACTCCAGCTGTGGCCTAACTAGTGTTTTATACAGTTCCATTATAACCTCCCTGCTCTTATATTCTATGCCTCGGCTAATCAAGGCAAGTATCCCTTATGCCTTCTTAAACACATTATCTACCTGTGCTGCTACCTTCAGGGATCTATGGACATGTGCACCAAGGTCCCTCTGATCTTCTGTACTCCCTAGGGTCCTACCATTCATTGTGTATTCCCTTGCCGTGTTAGTCCTCCCAAAATGCATCACCTCACATTTCTCGGGATTAAATTCCATTTGCCACTGCTCTGCCCAGCTGACCAGCCCATTTATATCGTCCTGTAACCTAAGGCTTTCCTCCTCACTATTTACGACACCACCAATTCTCGTGTAATCTGTGAACTTACTGATCATACCTCCTATGTTCATGTCCACATCATTGACGTACTCTATAAACAGCAAGAGTCTCAGTACCAATTCCTGCGGTACACCACTCGTCACAGGCTTCCAATCGCAAAAGCAACCTTCGACCATCACCCTGTGCCCCCTGCCACTAAGCCAATTTTGGATCCAATTTGCCAAATTGCTGTTAAAGGGTCATTCGGACTCGAAACGTTAACTGTGTTCCTCTCCGCAGATGCTGCCAGACCTGCTGAGTTTTTCCAGATATTTTTATTTTTGTTTTGGATTTCCAGCATCCGCAGTTTTTTGCTTTTATGCCCTGGATCCAATGTGCTCTTACCTTCTTGACCACTATACCATGCGGGACCTTGTCAAAAGCCTTACTGAAATCCATGTAGATGACATCAGCTGCACTACCCTCATCTACACACTTAGTCATGTCCTCGAAAAATTCAATTCAATTTGTTGGACATGATTTCCCCCTGACTGAGTCATGCTGACCAACCCTGATTAACCCCTGCCTCTCCAAGTGGAGATTAATCCAGTCCCTCGGAATGTTTTCCAATAGTTTCCCTACCATTGATGTTCAACTCACTGCCCTGTAATTATATTATCTGCTAATTATTATTTTAAGTACCTGTGACTGTGACTGTTTGGAGGTCTATAATACACTCCCAGCAAAGTGATTGTCCCCTTTTTGTTTTTAAGTTCTACCCATATGGCCTCATTTGAAGAACCTTCAAAGATCTCATCCCTCCTTATTGGAGTAATTGATTCCTTGATCAATAGTGCAATGCCACCTCCTCTTTTACGCCACCCCCTCCCGACCTCATCATGCCTGAAGATTCTATATCCAGGAATATTGAGCTGCTAGTCCTACCCTTCTCTCAACCATGTCTCTGTGATAGCAACAATATCATATTCCCATGTATTAATCAATGCCCTCAGTTCATCTGCCTTACTTGTGAGATTCGTTGCGTTAAGGTAGATTCAGTCCAGCCTTGCATTATTCCCTTGTGCCTTAACAGGTCTATATTTGCTCTGCCTTCCAGACAGACTTAGTTTCTCTTCTATATTTGATTGTGCATCCCCCCCCACCTACTGTACCTCCACTCTGTAACCCATCCCCCTGCCAATTAGTTTAAATCCCCCCCCAACAGCACCAGCAAACCTCCCCGCAAGGATGTTGGTCCCATTCCAGTTCAGGTGCAACTCGTTTGCCTTGTACAGGTCCCACCTTCCCAAGAAATGGACCCAGTGTTCCAGGATTCTAACACCCTCCCTCCTGCATCATTTCTTCAGCCATGCGTTTGTCCTCTCTATCCTCCTATTCCTATACTCAGCTAGCACGTGGCGCCGGGAGTAATCCAGATTGCACAACCTTTGAGGACCTGCTTTTCAATCTGTGACCTATCTCCCTAAATTCTTGATGCAGGACATCATCCCTCTTTCTACCTATGTCGTTGGTACCAGTGGGAACCATGATTCCTGACAGTTCGCCCTCCCCCTTCAGAACGCCCTGCAGCCGTTCTGTGACTCCCTTGACCCTGGCCCCAGGGAGGCAACGCACCATCCTGGAGTCACGTCCGCGGCCGCAGAAACGGCTGTCTGTACCCCTCACGATTGACTCTACTGTCATTATTGCTCTTCCTCTCTTTCTGCTTCCACCTTGTGCAGCTGGGCTCTGGCTGCACTCCCCAGAGGAACCGTCACTCTCACCGTTTTCCAACACAGAGAAACTGTTCCTGAGTGAGATGTACTTTGGGGCTTTCCTGACTACCTGCCCGCCTCCCTTCTTCTGACTGGTTCTGACTGACCCATTCCTTCTCTGATTGCACTTCCTGAAGCTGCGGGGTGACCACGTCTAAAAATGTGCTACCCACGTAACTCTCAGCCTTGCAGATGCACTGCTGTGCCTCCAGCCAACACTCGAGCTCCGAAACTCAGCGCTCAAGCTGGTCAAGCCGGTGGCACTTCCTGCACATGTGGTCATCCAGACTGCCAGGAGCATCTAAGAATTCCCACGTGCTGCAGGCCGTACAACACACGGAACTGAACTCCCTCGCCATTCTGCCCTGGGAATGTTTGATGGGGACAGTGTAGAGGGAGATTTACTCTGTATCTAACCCCATACTGTACCTGTCCTGGGAATATTTGATGGGGACAGTATAGAGGGAGATTTACTCTGTATCTAACCCCGTGCTGTACCTGTCCTGGGAATGTTTGATGGGGACAGTGCAGAGGGAGATTTACTCTGTATCTAACCCCGTGCTGTACCTGTCCTGGGAGTGTTTGATGGGGACAGTGTAGAGGGAGCTTTACTCTGTATCTAACCCCGTGCTGTACCTGTCCTGGGAATGTTTGATGGGGACAGTGCAGAGGGAGATTTACTCTGTATCTAACCCCGTGTTGTACCTGTCCTGGGAATGTTTGATGGGGACAGCGCAGAGGGAGATTTACTCTGTATCTAACGTTGTTGGATGTGTTTCTCTAGGTGAAGCTGTCCATCCTCCTCGTAACTCTGGTTGTTGCTGTGCTGTCATATCTGTGGATGGAGCAGAAGCTGTCGAAGAGAATCCCGTTCCGCATTCCCCGAATTCCGAAACCTCGGCACAAGGTCCGAGGCTACCGCTACCTGGAGGATGAGAACTCGGATGAGTCTGATAATGAGGAAAAGCCGAGTGAGGATGCTGAGCCCGAGCTTACCCCACTGGATGTGGAAGATCCTGAGCCTGCTGTCGGCGAGGGGCAGGTTTATGAGCAGATGGGGACAGACCGTGACGAACAGCCCCTGTAAGAATCACCAACCTTCATTCACCGTCTGGTCGCCAGCTTCACAATCACTGCACAGTTTGCTTACTTGACTTAGTTCCTCCCACAGATCCAGTGTCTCACCTAAATGGACTCTAACCACTGGAATTTCCTCTTAACCTTTCTCTCTTCCTTCAGGAAGCAGCTTAAAGCCAGGCCTTCCACAAACTTTCAGTTCACTGTCTGAAATCACTCTATTATCCAGTTGCTGTCAAATGTCAGATTTGTGCTCCTGTGTAGTGCCTGAGGTGCATTGCTGTGTTCAAAGTTTTTGGCTATGTTGATGTTGTTCCCCAGCAGATGTTACAGCACTGGCTGTTGTGAAACCCCAGCGCTGGACTCCAGGCTAGTTGTGGGAAAATTTACAGCCTTCGGGCCCGAGCTATATCCTGAGACTTGCCGTTTTCTCCTTCTGTTTGGGAGATGGCTTCTCCAAATTGTATCAACGTGTCATCGTTATTTGAAAATAAAATTGTGACAAGAAAAGTCTTGTTTTGGTCCATGTGTGATTGAATTCAACAGCACTGGGTAACTCAGAGCCTTCCAAAGCTCTCCCTACAGCAACACCTGGTGACTGGATTCAGAAACTGCACTGACTCTTGACATAGCAGCAGCACAGGTAGATAAGGTGGTTAAGAAGGCATATGGGATACTTGCCTTTATTAGCCGAGGTATAGAATATAAGAGCAGGGAGGTCATGTTGGAGTTGTATAGAACCTTGGTGAGGCCACAGCTGGATTAGTGTGTGCTGTTCTGGTCACCACATTATAGGAAGAATGTGATTGTAGTGGAGGGGGTGCAGAGAAGATTCACCAGGATGTTGCCTGGGCTTGAGCGTTTCAGCTATGAAGAGAGACTGGATAGGCTGGGGTTGTTTTCCTCAGAGGCAGAGAACGCTGCGGGGGTGGGGGGGGCGGCGGAGGGGGCACCTGATAGAGGTATACAAAATTATGAGGGACATAGACTAGATAGGAAGAGACTTTACCTCCGAGTGAAGGTGTCCATAACCAGGGGGCATAGATTTAAGCTAAGGGGTAGGAGGTTTAGATGGGATTTGAAGAAAATGTTTTTCACCCAGAGTAAGGTTGGAATTTGCCTGAGGGGGTGGTAGAGGCAGGAACCCTCAACATTTAAAAAGTAATTAGATGAGCACTTGAAATGCCATAGCATACAGGGCTACGGGCCAAGTGCTGGAAAATGGGATTAGAATAGATAGATGCTTGATGGCTGGCATAGATGTAATGGGCCAAAGGGCCTGTTTCTATGCTGTATAACTCTATAGCAAAGTTCAATGAGAACCAGTCGCTTACTCATAGAGACCTTGAATAGTCTTGAAAACAGTGACATTGCTGAAGTGTTTTCTCTTGCGCTCATCAGGACAAATGCAAGAATGGCAAATTGTCAACTCTCACAACAATTTACACTGCAGGGGAAAAGGGTGCTGACTAAATGGCAAATCGATTCTGATTGGCTGGAATGTTTTCATGGGGAAAGCAGCAAGGAAACTATAAACTACCCTGGCCAGATCATTCTTCATGGTGTATCATTCAAACTTGCAAATGGGTCAAAGGCGGCACTGAAAAGTGCCCAGTCTTCCTCAAATTACCCCAGAAAGGTGCAGTATCTCACTAATGTGAACAACAGGTTAAGTTAACTGTTTCACACCGCTACCATGCAATGGTTACAGGAGTGGCCTTTCCCACTCAGGATGCTGCCGTCAGTATAAAAAGACATTTGGTCGACCACACAATTAAGCAATGTAGGGTGTGAATTCCTGTGTCAGTGTGATGCCAGCCATGTAGGCCAGATGTCCCAGCGACTAGCTGGTGAAATCAGGTTTTTTGGCTGACCATGGAGAAGGACAAAGAACAGTCCAGAGTAAGTATTAGTAACTGGGCAAACGCCAACTTCATTGGGGGTAAAAACGGATCTGGGCTGAAAAAATTGGAGTCAAAGGTTGGCAGGAAAAATGGTAACTGATCATTGGGCTACTTTCAAAGAAGAGATAGTTCGGGCACAGTCAAGGTACATTCCCTTGGAAGGGAAGGGTAGGGCAACCAAATCCAGGGCTCCCTGGATGGAAAAGGAGATAGAAATTAAGATAAAGAAGAAAAAGCATGCTTATGACAGGTGTCCAGTTGAAAATATAATTGAGAATCAGACTCTATACACAAGGTTCAATGGAGGTGAAAAAGCAAATAACAGAAACAAAGAAGGATTATGAATAGAGGCTGGCAGCTAACATAAAAGGGGAATCCCAAAGTCTTCTATATAAATAGTAAGAGGGTGGTAAAAGGAGGAGTAGAGCCGATTAGGGGCCAAAAAGGGGATTTACACATGGAGGCAGGGGGCATGGCTGAGGCATTAAAAGAATATATTGCATCTGTCTTTACCAAGGAAGCCAGTGCTACCCAGGCCATGTTGACAGAGGAGGAAAGTCTGTCACTAGAAGGGTTTAACATTGAAAAGGAATTGGTATTGGGTAGGCTGCCTGTACTTATAAGACCATAAGACGTAGGAGCAGAATTAGGCCATTCAGCCCATCGAGTCTGCTCTGCCATTCAATGAGATCATGGTTGATCTGATAACACAACTCCACTTTCCTACCTTTTCCCCATAACCCTTGATTCCCTTTCTGATTAAAAATCTGTCTATCTCAGCCTTGAATATACTTAATGACCCAGCCTCTACAGCCCTCTGCGATAAAGAATTCCATAGATTGACTACCCTCTGAGAGAAGAAATTCCTCCTCATCTCTGTCTTAAATGGGCACCCCCTTACTCAGATTATGCCCTCTGGTCCTAGACTTTCCCAAAAGGGGAAACAACCCCTGAGCATCTACCCTGTCAAGCCCCCTAAGGGTCTTATGTGTTTCAATAAGGTCACCTCTCATTCTTCTAAACTCCAGTGAGTACAGGCCCAACTGACTCGACCACTTTTCATAAGAAAATCTCTCCATGCCCGGGATCAACCTAATGAACCTTCTCTGGACTGCCTCCAATGCCAGGATATCTTTCCTTAGATAAGGGGACCAAAAGTTCACAGTATTCTAGGTGTGGTTTAATTAGCACCTTGTATTGTTTTAGCAAGCTTTGCATATTTTTATACTCCATTCCCTTTGAAAAAAAGGCCAACATTCCATTTGCCTTCCCTATTACCTGTTGAATTTGTATGCTAGCTTTTTGGGATTCATGCACGAGGACCCCCAAATCCCTCTGTGCTGCAACTTTCTTCAGTCTTTCTCCATTAAAATATTCAGCTCCTCTATCCTTCCTGCCAAAGTGCATAACCTCACATTTTCGCACATTATATTCCATCTGCCAAGTTTTTGCCCTCTCACTTAACCTGTCTATATCCCTCTGTAGGCTCTTTGTGTCATCCTCACCACTTGCCTTCCCACCTGTTTTTGTATTATCCACAAACTTGGCGATAGTACATTCGTTCCCCTCAGCCAAGTCATTAATATATATCGTAAATAATTGTGGCCCCAGCACTGATCCCTGTGGCACTCCACTAGTTCCAGGTTACCATCCTAAAAATACCCCTTATCCCAACTCTCTCTCTTCTATTAGTTAGCCAGTCCTCTATCCATGCTAATATACTACTTCCAACACCATGGACTCTTATTAAGTAGCCTTATGTGTGGTACCTTATCAAATGCCTTTTGGAAATCCAAATATATTATATCTACTGGTTCCCCCTTTATCTATCTTGCCTGTTACCTCCTCAAAGAATTCTAATAAATTTGTCAGACATGATTTCTCCTTCATAAAGCCATGCTGACTCTGCTTGGTCAGATTATGCATTTTTATATGCTCTGTTATTACATCCTTCATAATAGACTCCAACATTTTCCCCAATGACAGATGTTAAGCTAACTGGCCTATAGTTACCTGTTTTTTGTCTCCCTCCCTTTTTGAATAAGGGTGTTACATTGGCAGTTTTCCAATCCTCTGGGACTTTTTAAGAATCTAAGGACTCTTGGAAGATTACTACCAGTGCATCCACATCTCTGCAGCTATTTCCTTTAATATCCTAGGATGCAACCCATCAGGTCCGGGGACTTATCGGCCTTTACCCCTATTCGTTTCCCGAGTACTTTTTCCTCTCGTGATAGCTATTGTATTTATTTCCTCCCCCACTTTTTACCGTGATTATTTAGTATTTTTGGTATTCTATTAGCGTCTTCTACCGTGAAGACTGATGCAAAGTATTTATTCAACTCTTCTGCCATTTCCTGGTTCCCCATTATTATTTCCCCAGCCTCATTCTCTAAGAAGCCTATGTTCATTTTGGCCCCTCTTCCTTTATATATATTTAAAGAAGTTCTTACTGTCCATTTTTATATTACTTGCTAGTTCACCCGCAAAGTTTATTTTCTACATCTTTATTATTTTTTTCGTCATCTTCTGTTGGTTTTTAAAACTTTCCCAATCCTCTGGCTCACCACTAATCTTTGCAACATTGTATGCTTTTTCTTTCACTTTGATGCTATCCTGAACTTCGTTGGTTAACCATGGTTGGTTTATCCCCTTCCTGCAATCCTCTTTCTCACTGGTATATATCTTAGTTGTGAATCATGAACTATTTTCTTAAACATCTGCCATTGTTCATCAACCAACTTTTCTGCTAAACTTCTTTCCCAGTCCACTCCAGCCAACTCTGCCCTCATTCCTTTGTAATTATGCTTAGCACAGATGTTTCCAAACTAAGTTTCTCACTCACAAACTGAAAGCTAAATTCCACCATGTTATGGTCACTGTTTCCTCAGGGATCTTTTACTCTGAGATCATTTATTAAACCTGCTTCATTACACGTTACCAGATCCAAAATAGCCTGATCCCTGGTTGGATCCACAACATATTGTTCTGGGAAACTGTCCCAAATACACTCTATGAATTCTTGCTCGTGGCTACCTCTGCTAATTTTATTTTCCCAATCTACACGGAGATTAGAGTCACCGATGGTTAACCCTTTTTTACATGCCCTCATTATTTCCTGATTTATTCTCTGTTCGACATCATAGCTACTGTTAGGAGGCCTATAGACTACTCCCACCAGTGTCTTCTTACCTCCAACCATATGGATTCCACATCTTCCGATCCAAGATCATTTCTTGCTATCGTACTTATTCCATCTGGTATTAACAAAGCTACCCCACCACACTTTCCTTCCTGCCTGTCCTTTCAAAAAGTCACATACCCCTGAATATTTAGTTCCCAGCTTTGATGTCCTTGTAACCAAGTCTCCATAATGGCTATACGATCATACCCATTAATCTCTATTTGTGCTGTTAATTCATTTATTTTGTTCTGAATACTATGTGCATTTAAGTAAAGAACCATTAATTTTGCCTTTTTACCATTTTTTTCACCCCTTTGACCTTATTTGCTGTTTTTTTTGGAAAAAAATGTTTTTTTTTTCTTCCTGTCACACTCTGGGTATCATTACCCAAGTAGCTGCCCTGCAATGCTTCCATATCCTTTGCTTTGTAAGCCTACTTATCCCCTCTCCAGTACCCTGCCCCCCTCTATTTAGTTTAAAGCCCTCTCTACAGCAGTCATTGTTCGATTCACCAAGACACTGGTCCCAGCATGGTTCAAGTGAAGCCCATCCCACTTCAACCATGCTGGGACCAGTGTCCTGGCGAATCTTAAAGTTGACAAGGCACCAGGACCAGTTGAGATGCATCCAAGGACACCGAGGGAAGTGAGTGTGGCAAGCACAGAGGCACTGGCCCTAATTTTTCAGACTTCCTGAGACTCAGGGGTGGTGCCAGATGACTGCAGAATCCCAAACATTACACCCTTTTTTGAACAAGGGAGTAAAGATAAGCCCAGCAACTACAGGCCACTCAGTTTAACTTTAGTGGTGCAGAAACCTCTTGAAACAATAATTAATAGTCACAGGGACAAGTTGGGGGGTAATTTCTTTTAGTACTTTTATGGGAGGTAAATGCACTTGGGAAGGTGCCTTCTTGAACAACTGCAGTCCATGTGGTGTAGGTAAACCAACAGTGCTGTTGGGGAGGGAATTCCAGGATTTTGACCCAGTGACAGTGAAGGAACTCATTTTCCAAGTCAGGATGGTGAGTGACTTGGAGGAGAACATCCCTGTGGTGGTATTGCCATGTGTCTGCTGCCCTTGTCCTTCTAGTTGGGTTTGGAACTAAGGAAAGCCAGCATGGATTCCTTAAAGGAAAAACATGTTTAACCAATTTTCTGGAGATTTTTGAAGAGGTAACAGAGATGTTGATTGGGTGAATCAGAATGGCAAAGGTAGCCCGGAAAATGAGTTCATGGAGCGTATTCAGGACAATTTCTTAGAGCAGTATGTACTTGAGCCAACCAAGAAGCAGGCTATTCTAGACCTGGTAATGAGTAATAAAACAGGATTAATCAATTGCCTCATGCTAAAGGAGCCTCTAGGCAACAGCGATCATAACATGATGGAATTTCATGTTCAGTTCAAAGGGAGAAGCAGGAGTCTAAGAAGAGTGTTTTAAGCCTTAAAAAGGATAACTATAATGGTATGAAGGCAAAACTGGCTAAAGTGAAGAGGGGAATTAGGTTAAAAGGTAGGACAGTAGAGACGCAGTGGCAGACTTTTAAGGAACTATTTAATAAGTCACAGAAAAGATTTATCTCAGTGAGAAAGACTCAGAGGGATGCACCATCCATGGTGAAATAAAGAATTTTGGGATAGTACTAAATAGAAAGAAACACTGTGCAAATCTGCAAAGATTAGTGTTGGTCAGAAGATTGATCAGAGTTTAAGAACCAGCAAAAACTACAAAAAAGAATAAAGAGGGAGAACGTAGAATATGAGAGAAAACGTGCTAGTAATATGAAAACAGATATTGAGTTTCCACCAGCATTTAAGTAGGAAAAGAGTCACTAAAGCTAGTGTTGGTCCTCTAGAGTGAGTTTGGTGAATTGATAATGGAAAACAAGAAAATGGCAGAGGTGTCAAAAGGTATTTTGTGCCTGTCTTCCCTTTAGAAGACTTAGAAAACTGCCCAAAGAAATTTGAAAATCAAGAGGTGAACAGAAGGGAGGAACTTAAGACCACCACCAAAGTATAAGTGCTAGGGAATCTATTAGAGCTAAAGGTTGACAAGTCCCCAGGAGCAGATAACCTTCATCCTCGGGTCTTAGAATAAGTGGCTTCAAGTGATTTGGTTACAATTTTCCAGTATCTGAACTATTTTGGAAGGGTGCCAGCAGTTTGGAAAATAATACACGTAACACCGTTATTCAAGAAATGGGGGAGACAGGAAATAGTAAACTTATAGGCCAGTTAGCCTAACATCTGTCACAGGGAAATTAATCAGTACATTGGCAAGAGGGGATCTTCAATCGAAGGATCAAGATGTAGAATCAGTTTGGGTGGAGCTCAGAAACAGCAAGGGGCAGCAAAAGTTGGTGGGAGATGTTTATAGGCCACCAAACAGCAGTGGCAATGTTGGGCAGGGTATAAATCAGGAAATTAGAGATGCATGTAATGTGGGTGATACTGCAATAATGGGCGACTTCAGTTTACATTTGACTGGGTAAACACAATCAGTACCAATGATGTGCAGGATGAATGCCTGGAGCATGTCTAAGATGGGCTTCTGGAGCAGTATATTAAGGAACCAACTCGGGATCGAGGTATTTTACAGATAGTATTATCCAATGAGAAAGGGCTAATTAATAATCTTGCTGTAAAGGAGCCATTAGGAAATAGTGACCAAGTTATGATAGAAGTTTTCATTAAGTTTGAATGTGATATAGTTCATTCTCAAACTCGGGTCTTAAATCTGAACAAGGGAAATCATGACGGAATGAGGGGCAAGTTGGCTATGGTGGATTAGGAAATACACTTAAAGATTTGACAGTAGACAGGCAATGGCTAGTATTTGAAGAAATGTTACACTATCTACAACAGATATTCATTCCTCTAAAGGCACAAATACCCAAAAGGAAAGGTAAATCAACCATGGCTAACAAAAGAAATTAAAGATTGCATTAGATTAAAGTAATTGTTTTATAAGGATGACAGAAAAAAGTGGTCCAGTAAAAGGAGGACTAAGAGACTGATTAAGAAAGGGAAAAGAGAATATGAAAGTAAATGAGCAAGTAGCATAAAGGTGGACTGTAAAACCTTTTTTAGGTTTGTGAAAAGGAAAAGATTAGCAAAGACAAGGATTTTGACCCTGGAACACTCTTCCTGACAGCACTGTGGGTGTACCTACACCACATAGACTGCAGCAGTTCAAGAAGGAAGCTCATCACCACCTTCTCAAGGGCAATTTGGGATGGGCAATAAATGCTGGCCCAGCCAGTGAAGCCCACATCCTGTGAATGAATAAAAAGCAGCTGTTGCGACTGGGATGGAAGGAGTGCTGTGTATGATCCAGCCCTACTACTCCATAGGCTGTACCATTAAAAGTTTAATTTTCTCAACAAAATAGCCAATCATCTCTTTCCCCACCTGGTACCCAGAATACAAGAGTCCCCAATGAGGCTTCTTTCAGTCAACTCAGACAACTGTTTATTATAAAATGAAACTTATTTTTTAACATGTTGCAAGTACTGGTTAACACACAATTGTAATCGAGAAGTATACCTATCTATCTGGTCCTAAAGAGTTTGGGGGAATTCTGTGCTGGGGGGCACACACACACAGACAAAAAGGACAAACAGTTAGAGTCTCACTGCAGAGATGGGCTTTGTAGGCTGGGCATTATAAGATAAAGGTTTAAGTCCGCAGGGTCTCGACACTGTTGCCCTAGAGCTCGCTCCTGTGAAGACGGGTCATTGGTCCCAGTGGACGTCTGGAAGTTCTCACCAACTGGTCTCAGTGTTGCAGGTCCAAATACAGACCTCAGATGAGGGTTCTCTGGCTACAGATTGATAGCCACACAATTGCAGGTGAGGTATAGAGAGAGAGAAGGAGACAGTTTAGGGCAGCCTAACGAAAGGGAAATTAGGCTTGACAAATCTACTGGAATTTTTCGAGGATGTAACTAATAGAGTTGATGAGGGGGAGCCAGTGGATGTGGTTTATTTGGACTTTCAGAAGGCTTTCGACAAAGTCCCACATACGAAATTGGTGTGTGAAATTAAAGTGCATGGGATTGGGAGTAGTGTATTGAGATGGATAGAAAACTGGTTGGCAGACAGGAAACAAAGAGTAGGAATAAACAGGTCTTTTTCCAAATGGCAGGCAGTGACTAGTGGGGTACCACAGGGATCGGTGCTGGGACCCCAGCTATTCACAATATATTGATGATTTAGATGAGGGAACTAAATGTAATGTCTCCAAATTTGCAGATGACACAAAGCTGGGTGGGAGGGTGAGCTGTGAGGAGGATGCAGAGATGCTTCAGTGTGATTTGGACAAGCTGAGTGAGTGGACAAATGCATGGCAGATGCAATATAATGTGGATAAATGGGAGGTTATCCACTTTGGTAGCAAAAACAGCAAGGCAGATTATTATCTGAATGGCTATAAATTGTGAGAGGGGAATGTGCAACAAGGCCTGGGTGTCCTTGTACACCAGTTGCTGAAGGTAAGCATGCAGGTGCAACCAGAGCCCTTGCACAAATTCTTTAAGGGACAGGGTTTTAAAAATTACAAACTTTTCCAGAATGTTCTTAGTTCTTGAAGTTGAGCCATTTTCTGTGAATAAAGCATTTATGACATAATGGACATATATCCTCCCAATGCACGCTCTCAGCCCTTCAAAATGTTGCACACCTCAATGAACCTTCCACTCCTTTTCCTCAGTTCAAGAGAAAACAATCCAATTCTAATTAGTCTTTCCTCCTGAGTAAAATTCTCCTTTCCCCTCAATGTGGAGTCTCAAAATATTGAGAGTAGATTGTCCTATCAATGAGTTAAATATGCAATCATATTGGCCTTTAATAAGTGGGCATCTATATAACATGACGTGTATAATATTTCCATGTCTAGGTCCATTTACAGTAAAAGACCTGACACAGGCTTTCGAGGATTCTCAGGATGTGCGAGCATCGCTGGGAAAGCTGCCATTTGTTGCTCACTTCTTGCTCCCTTTTGAGAAGGAGCTGATGGTGGACCTGCTTCGCGATGAGAATGTCACTGGTCACATTGATATTGGTTTCCCCTTCCTTATTCCCTTGAGAAGGTACTGTTGAGTCACATTGTTGAGCAACTGCAGTCCATGTGGTTTATGTGCAACCCTCCTGTTCATCCTTCAGGCAAAGATGTCCATGTTCATCCTGCAGGTCTTGTAGGTTTCTGGTGGGTATGAAGGTGACTGCTTCGGCCAATCAGTACCCAGAAGGTTCTGCAGCCAGTAGGGCAGGACCCTGGAGATGATTTCGATTTGGCCCTGGGATTTCCCCTGTTTGTGTTTCACTCTCTGCCTCTGATGTGTACTTGCTTTTAAAGAAGGTTGCACATATTTATTTGGTACTGCAGCGCTCCCAGGACTCAACGTCCACATTAAAACTCCTACGTGAAGCCTCCAGAGTGTCTTCCCTTTGACTGCCATGAGCGCACATCCCAGACTCCATCTCTCCATGGAAGATTCACTTTGATTATCGAGCGTGACCAGCTCAACTCAGTTGTGACTGTCTCCATACGTTGTGGATACATGTTGTGCCAGCTCGGCTGAGCGCCTCGGTGTCCAGTATTTTCTGCTACCGTGTGATCTTCAGGAGCTTTGAAAGGCAGCTCAGGAGAATGTGATTGAGCTTTTTGGCATGACGCTGGTACACAGCCAAGTCTCACTTGCGTGGAGCAGAATGCGCAGGGCTACTACTCTGTAAACTTGTAGTTTGGTGGGCAGACTTACTTCTCTTCATTCCCAGGCTGATGCTTGAAATCTGTTCAAGGCTACACTCGCTTTGGCAATTCTTGCATCTGCGTCCTCATCAATACAGACAGCTGGAGAGAGAGAGAACGTGCTGCCAAGATAAGTGAACTTATCCATTGCTGACAGATGCTGGTCATGGACTGAAACCTTGGACTCGAGATACTGCTCCCCTGGAGAAGGCAGCTACATTACTCTGTTTTCTCTCTGCTGACTGGAAGGTCAAAGTTGTCCCATGGAGAATAAGTTCATCCTGCATTCATGTCCAACTCTGCACTGCCAACTGATGCACAATGTCATCAACAAACAGGAAACTACAAGGCATGGCCTTCGAGATCTTGGTCTGATCCGGAATTGAGCAGTATCCCGTGCCAATGATACTCGATTTCAATGCCTGGAGCACCATCATGGAGACCTGGGAAAAGGTGGTGAAGTAAAACATGCTGAAGGGGTTTGGTGCTAGCACGCAGCCCCATTTAACCTCATTAGTGTCTGGGAATGGGTCAGAAGACTCACTTCCAGGACACACGTGAACATGTTGCCATGGAACAATTAGGGCAACCGGGTTTCTCCATTATGATCCAACTGACCTCATGGCCGTCTCTGTCAAAGGCCTGGGTCAGCTCAACAAACATGGTTGAGGTCCATGTTCTGTTTTAGGCACTTCTCCTGCGGCTGTCAGCCTGAAAACACCATACCACTCATTTCTCAATCTGTTCTCAAACTGCACTGACTCTCCAGCAGCGTACCCTGGTCGAGATGTTGCAGTAAGCGATTCAGAAGGATCCAGGTGAAGATTTTGCCAGTAAGAGAGAATAGTGAGATTCCTCAATGATTGTTGCAAAATTGGTGAGTTCCTTTCCACTTACAAAGGTGGACAATGGGGCATCTTTGTATTCTTGCTCCCACATGGACTGAAAGAGTTCAGTTAGCTTCTTGCCCAGGGATTGACCTCGTCGGCTTCAGCTGGGATAGCATCAGCTCCTTGAGCTCTGCCGCCAGACAGGAATTTGATTTTATTTTGATCACTTCTAAGAGCATGATAGGGTCATCAAGGGAGCAGTGGACATCAGCCTGTGGCATCCTGTTCATTGCTGTTTCATTGATGGCTGAAGGCTGATTGAGGGTATGGTAAAGCTGCCCTGCCTAACTTTCTAGAATGTGGCTTTTTTCTGTGAGCAGTGTTGGCTAATCGGCACTGAGGATTGGTGATGAACCAATAGACTGGGGCCCAGAGACCGATTTCAGAGCATCGTAGAATCTCTTGCCATCTTCGTGGTCTGCACATGACTGAAGCTTGTCTGCTTCCAGATTCAGCCAAGTGCCTTGCATCTCTCTCAGCTTGCAATGGACAGTCCTGCAGATGTCCTGGTAGGTACCCAAGCTCAGGTAGTGATGGCCTGCCATGGAGGTAAGCCCTATAGAAGTGATGTTTCTCCTGGGGCACTAGGTTGGGGATGAAGCAAAAGAGAAGCAGTGGCAGCCATTTAAGGGGATATGTCAGAATACTCAACAAGAAAAATTTTAAGGGGAGGGCACACTATCCATGTTAAGCTAAAGTAGTTAGGGAAAGCATCAAACTTGAGAAAGCATAAAACAGCGCAAAGTTGAGTGGCAAGCCAATTGTTTGGTCAGAATATTAAAAAATGGCATTAAAAAGATTTTAAAAATGATTAAAAAGATTAATCAGCAGAAGGAAATTAGAGTATGAGAGGAAGCTATCTACAAATGTAAAAACGCAAAGGCTCCTACTGTTATTTAACAGGGAAAAGAGTAGGCAAAGTGACTCATGGTCCTCTAGAGTGAGAATGGGGAGTTAATAGTAGATAATAAGGAAATGGCGAATGAAATGAACAGATTTTTTGTTTCTGTCTTCACTATGGAGGGTATAAAATTATTCCAGTAATAGCTGTAAATCAGCTGGTGGAGGGGAGAGAGGAACTTGGTGAAATTACAATCACTAGGGAAGCAGCACTGAGCAAACTGATGGAGCTGCAGGCTGACAAGTCTCAGGGTCCCGATGGAATTCATCCATAGGGTCTTACAAGAGGTGGCTAATGAGGTCGTAGATGCGTTGTTAATTTTCCAAAATTCCCTAGGCCCTGGAAAGGTTCCATCAGACTGGAAAGTAGCAAATATAACCCCTCGATTCAAGGGGGAACGTAGGCAGAAAACAGGGAGCTATAGGCCAGTTAGCTTGAAGTCAGTTGTCGGGAAAGTGTTGGAGTCGATCATTAAAGAGGTAAAGCTGGGCACTCAGAAAAGCTCAAGGTAATTGGGAAGAGTCAACGTGGTTTTATGAAATGGAAATCATGGTGAAGCAATTTATTGGACTTTTTTGAAGGAGTCACGTGCTGTGTTAAAGGGGAGCCTGTAGATGGACTGTACTTGAATTTCCAGAAAGCATTTGAAAAGGTGCCACATCAAAGGTTATTGTGGAAAATAAAAGTTTAGAAGAATGAGAGGAGATCTAATTGAGGTATGTAAGATGCTAAAGGGGATAGACAAAGTAGACGTGGAGCGGATGTTTCCCCTTCTGGGGCATTCTAGAACGATAGGCCATAGTTTTAGGCTAAGGGGTGGTAGATATAATTAAGAGATGAGGAGGAATTACATTTCTCAAAGGGTTGTGAATCTGTGGAATTCACTACCTCAGAGTGCAGTGGATGCCGGGACACTGAATAAATTTGAGGAGATAGACAGATTTTTAATTCGTGACGGGTTGAAAGGTTATAGGGAGGGGGCGGGAAATTGGAGTTGAGGCCGAAATGAGATCAGCCTTCATTGTATTGAATGGCGGGCAGGCTCGAGGGGCTGAATTGCCTACTCCTGCTCCTAGTTCTTATGCCTCAACTGGTATTTGAGGAAGAGAGTTCCAAAGACACTCAATCCTAGAACCATAGAACCATAGAACACTACAGCACAGAAAACAGGCCATTCGGCCCTTCTAGTCTGTGCCGAAACATTATTCCACTAGTCCCATTGACCTGCACCTAGTCCATAACCCTCCAGACCTCTCCCATCCATGTATCTATCTAATTTATTCTTAAAACTTAAGAGTGAGCCCGCATTTACGACGTCAGATGGTAGCTCGTTCCACACTCTCACCACTCTCGGAGTGAAGAAGTTCTCCCCAATGTTCCCCCTAAACCTTTCCCCTTTCACCCTAAAGCCATGTCCTCTCATGTTTATTTCTCCTAATCTAAGTGGAAAGAGCCTACTCGCATTTACTCTGTCTATACCCCTCACAATCCTGAGTGAAAAAATTCTCATCTGTCTTAAATGGACAACCCCTTATTTTTAAACAGTGACCCCTAGTTCTAGCTCCTCCCACAAGAGGAAACATCCTCTCCGTATCCACCTTGTCGAGGCCCCTCAGGATCTTAAAGGTTTCAATCAAGTCGCCTCTTCTAAACTCCAGTGGATACAAGCTACCCTTTCCAACCTTTCCTCACGAGACAACCCACCCATTCCACACATTGGTTTAGCAAACCTTCTCTGAACTGCTTCGAACACATTTACATCATTCCTTAAATAAGGAGCCCAATATTGTACACAATACTCCAGGTGTGGTTTCACCAATGCCCTGTATAACTGAAGCATAACCTCCCTAATTTTGTATTCATTCCCCTCACAATAAATGACAACATTCTATTAGCATTCCTAATTAATATTCCTAATTACTTGCTGTTACCTGCATGCTAACCTTTTGAAATTCATGCACTAGGACACCCAGATCCCTCAACATTTCAGAACTCTGCAATACCTCACCATTTGTATAATATGCCTCTTTTTTATTTGTCCTACCAAAATGGATAACCTCATATTTTCCTACATTATACTCCATTTGTCACATCTTTGCCAACTCACAACCATGGAACCTCCTTAGGTCCTCTTCACAATTTACTTTCAATTATCTTTGTGTTGTCAATTCAGCAACCATACATTCGATCCCTTCGCCCAAGTCAGTCAAATAAACTGTAAAAAGTTGAGGCCCCAGCACTGATCCCTGTTATTACACCACTCATTAAATCCTGCCAACCAGAAAATGACCCATTTATGCCAACCCTGCTTCCTGTTAGCTAATCTTCTATCCTTGCCAATATGTTACCCCTACACCATTAGCTTTTATTTTTTGCAATAAGCTTTGATGTGGCTCCTTATCAAATGCTTTCTGGAAATCTAAGTACAGCACATCTACTGGTTCCCCTTTGTCCACAGCACATGTCCCACCTTCAAAGAACTCCAATAATTTTTTTTAATGTGATTTCCCTTTCACAGAACCATGTTGACACTGCCTGTTTGCCTTGAAGTTTTCTAAGTGCCCTGCTATAACATATTTAATAACAGCTTCTAGCATTTTTCCTATGAAAGATGTTAAGCTAACTGGCCTACAGTTTCCTACTTTCTGTCACCCACCACCCCATCCACCCCGCAGCCCCCTTATTGAATAAAGGAGTTATATTAGCTATTTACCAATCTAATGGCACCTTCCCCAAATCTAGGGAATTTGGGGAATTTAACACCAATGCGTCAACTATCTCATTGGCTACTTCTTTTAAGACTTTAGGGTGACTTGTCAGCCAACAGCCCCAACAATTTGCTAAGTGCCACTTCCCCGGTGATAGTTCCTCCTCACTTCCATTTCCTGATTTACATTTATTTCTGGGATGATACTTGTAACCTTTATTGTGAAGACCGATGCAAAATACCTGTTCAATTCATCTGCCAGCTCTTCCTTTTCCATTATTAATTCCTCAGACTCACGTTCTATTGGATTAACACTCACTTTAACACTAATACCTATAGAAACTTTCACTATCCGTCTTTATATTTCTAGCTAGCTTTCTCTTGCACTCTAATTTTCCCTTCCTTATTAATCTTATGTCATTCTTTGCCATTTTTATCTTCCGTCCAATCTCCTGACCAGCCACCCAACCGTTTGCAATTATATATATTTTTTTTAAGTTTGATACTAACTGTTTTAGTTAACCACGGATGGTGGGTCCTCCTCTTCAAATTTTTCTCTCACGTTGCAACATCTCTATTCTATGTATTCTGAAATATCACTTTAAATGCATGCCACTGCATCTCCATTGACCTATCACAGAAACTAAATTGTCAGTCCACTTTCACCAGCCCTGGTCTCATGCCTTCATAATAGTCCTTATTTAAGTTTAAAATACTTAGTTTTATTTGTCTCTCCTTCAAACCGAATGTAAAATTCAAGCATATTATTATGAATGCCACCAATGGGCCCTTCGCTATGATGCCATGAATTAATCCTGTCTTGTAGCACAATGTCCACCATCTACAAGGCACAAGTCAGGAATGTGATGGAATACTCCCCACTTGTCTGCATGAGTGCAGCTCCCATAACACTCAAGAAGCTTGACACCATCCAGAAAAAGGTAACCTGCTTGATTGGCACCACATCCACAAACATTCAATTGGAGATAGATTCCCTCCTTCAGAATTTTCTCGAATAGTTTCCCTACCACTGACGTGAGACTCACTGGCCTGTAGTTCCCTGGCTTATCTCTACAACCCTTCTTAAATAGCAGAACCACATTAGCTGTTCTCCAGTCCTCTGGCACCTCCCCCGTGGCCAGAGAGGAATTACAAATTTGAGTCAGAGCCCCTGCGATCTCCCTACTTGCCTCCCTCAGCAGCCTGGGACACAAATCATCCGGACCTGAAGATTTGTCCACTTTTAAGCCTGTCAAAACCTCCAATACCTGGTCACTCCCGATATCAATTTGCTTAACAACTTCATAGTCTCTCTCCCCGAGTTTGATACCTTCATCCTCATTCTCTTGGGTGAAGACGGATGTAAAATATTCATTCAACACTCTAGCGATGTCCTCTGGCTCCACCAGTAGATTGCCCCCTTGGTCCCTTATGGGCCCTACTCTTTCCCTGGTTATCTTCTTCCCATTGATATACTTATAGAATATCTTGGGATTTTCCCTACTTTTACCAGCCAGAGCTTTCTCATTGCCTCTCGTTGCTCTCCTAATTGCTTTCTTAAACTCTGCCCTGCACTTTCTGTACTCCACTAATGCCTCTGCTGATTTGCTTCCCTTGTACCTGCTAAAAGCCTTTTTTTCCCTTCTCATCGTAACGGGAATATCGCTGGTCATCCATGGTTCTCTGGGTTTGTTACTCCTTCCTATCATCCTAGAGGAAACATGTTGAGCCTGTACCCTCCCCATTTTATTTTTGAATGCCCCCCACTGCTCCTCTGTAGGTTTCCCCACAAATAGCTGTTCCCAGTCTACCTTGACCAGATCCTGCCTTATTTCACTAAAATCCACCCTCCCCCAGTCCAAAACATTTTTTTTACAACTTGTCTATTTCTTTGTCCATAACAAACTTAAACTGTACCATGTTGTGGTCGGTATTGCTAAAATGCTCCCCCACCACCACCACAGCCCCCTGTCCGGCTTCATTCCCCAGAATTAGGTCCAGCAATGCGCCCTCTACATATTGACCTAAAAAGTTCTCCTGTACACATTCAAGAAATCTACTCCATCCAAACCCTTAACACTATGTCTATCCCAATTAATGTTGGGAAAGTTGAAATCACCTAATACAATTACTCTATTGTTATTGTTTTTACACACCTCCGCAAATTGTGCACATATTTGCTCCTCAATTTCCCGCTGACTATCTGGGGGTCTATAATAAACACCTAACAATGTGGCTGCCCCTTTTTTATTCCTAAACTCTACCCATAAAGCTTCATTCGATGCCCCCTCCAATATATCATCTCTTCTTACTGCAATAACTGACTCCTTAACTAATTTTGCAATGCCTCCTCCTCTTTTACCCCCTCCCCTGTCTCTCCTGAAGATTCTATATCCCGGAATGTTGAGCTGCCAATCCTGCTCCTCCCTCAACCACATCTCAGTGATGGCTATTATATCACAATTCCACATGTCAATCCTCACCCTTAACTCATCCGTTTTACCAATAATAGTCCTGGTATTAAAGTAGAGGCCATCCAGCCTTGCCTTACTCCCTTGAAACTTAGTGCCGCTGTACTCCCTCTGACTTGATTGTTTTACTGTATTATGTGTCCCTATTCTGCTAACATTCTGCGTCCCACTCCTCATGCCAGCCTGGAAATTGAGACTAGACGGAAAACAACCCTTGAGTGGTTAATAATTTGTCACTTAACGGCCTCATTTGGGGCATAGGAGGGCCTCGCCCATCCCAGCTTAGAAACGGCAGGATGTCAGGATGGGCAGGAACCCAGGGTTGGGAGGGGGTGGGGTGAGCCATCTGATAAAATGTTACACTACAAACCCGCCCGTGGGGCAGCTTAAAATTCAGCCCATGGTGAAATTAGAGTGAGAGAGTAAACAAGGAATATATAAACAATATATAAACAAGAAATATATAAGATAACAGACAGTAAGAGCTTCTACAAGTTGTGTCATTATGTACTGATAATCCTTGGAAACAAGGGTGACGTCTCCCAGGCTTCATGATTTCTGTGTCCTCAGATGCCTCAGTAGGCCAACCCTGGAGCTACATATCTTTGGGCAGAGAGGAGAATTGCCCTGAGGAAGGTGAGGGTTCATGAGCCAGGTTTCTGCTCTCCCCTTCCGCTTTCATCACTTTTACACAGCAGAGTTAATGGTGTCACTTTCTGACTGCATTGCTCTTTGTTATATGAGGCACAGGCACATGGTACAGGTTGTGGCAAGTTCCTCCCATGAAATGTTAAATTGTCCCCTTTTATCATGAAACCAGCAAATTGTTTTCAAAGTGTTTTCTTTGTCCTCCCTTAGATCAGGTGTATCAAATTGTGAAAGGAAAATCTCTTTCAGCGGATTATTAGGCATATGGAGTGCATAGAGACAGTTAGTGTTTAGAGAGAATTCAAACTCCTAGTTAATTGAAAGAACGACGCCACAAGGTCTCACATTTTAAACAAAGCATAAAAATTGAACGAAGTAGAGCACTACTAAATTAACATTTTGTAATTATTTAGGTTGTTGACACTGTTCTATTTTTTAATTCCACTCAACAATTCACCAATACAGTATGTAAACTGAGGGTTCATTCACTTTTCCAGGGACCAGACCAGGGTATGCCACAGCTCTCAGGAATTCACTTTGATTCTCGTCAGGATTTCAGCTACTCTGATACACGAAGTCTCAAATGATCCTTCCACTGGCATTGGGCTTGGCAAACCCTCCAATTCTCCTTTAATACCTCATGATTGTGGACTCACCCAACTTAAGGATGGTCTTCACTCACATTTTTGCTGAGTGACATTTAAAATGAGAACCAACCCCACACCCTCCCCAACCCACACCACTTTGATTTCTGACAACCCTTTGCTATGGGGCATACCTGTTCCCAAAAGAAATGTAAATTAATAATATTTTACCTTCAAAACAACCCTTTTAATCTGGAACCCATATGATTAATGTAGTTTTCAGTGAGAATGGTTTGTTCGCCCATCTTCCCACTTGATTTTGAGTATCCAGTGGAGACACCATTGGTGGAAATTCTCTGGAGACTGGAAGTGCCTTTGGAAGGTGACCCGAGAGATACTACCACCTAGCCTCTGCAATACCGTTGTTGTTACACTTTAAGAAGGGTGTTAAATCAATCTGAGAGAACTATATAGACATATATCTCCTGTCACCGTGGGGAAGATTCTCATATGAAGTCTCTTGATCCATATTCTATCCACCAGCAAATAAATCTTCTGGAGACTGATTTCCAACCACCGAGGCCACAGACATGATCTCTGACAAATCCAAAAAATAAAAAGAAATATATCTGGAACAACTACAAAAGCTCCACATGGTTTTAGTGATCTTTCAAAAGCCTCTGGGTCCATGCACCATGAAGCTCTTTGGAAACCCCTCCAGAGATTTTGATGACCCGAAAAATGAGTTACTACCCTGCAACTCCTGCATGATGGTATGACAGCAACCGTCTTTTGCAATGGATTGGAGATAGAGCCCTTTCGTATCAAGACTGGGATCAAGCAAGGCTGAGAGAGTGTGCCAACACTCTTCACCATCTACCTCAGCCTGGTCAAGGAGCGCATTCATGACCAACTTCCACAAGGGGTCATGGTTGAGTTTCGACTCGACTTGAAGCTTTCCAATCTCAACAAGCTAAGAGCCAAGACTAGGAGAAGCATCCAAAGTTTCCATGACTTACAATATGCCAGTTACTATTGTGTTACTAGGGATGAGCACAAAGGAGTGAGGGTTCTTCTGGTCTCTATGGGAACAGATATCATAAATGATTCTTAAAGATTTTGTCTGTTCAGTGTTCCTGGTGAACCACGAAGACAGTGTTTTAGAGTGTTTTTGATTTCTCTGGAAATATTGGACATCCAAGTGAAGTTACAACCTCAGTTCCCACATACTTTCACCAGCACTAAGCTCAGTTGAGTGGGAAGTTTCCAGTTGGATTTCATTTTCATTTAATAAAGTACAGCCGAGGCCTACACTACAAACAACATTCAGACTAACCTCAATTTCTTCAACTCTCTAAATAATATTCTGCTTTCCTAATCTTCCTGCTAATGTGGACAAACTGACACTTCCCCCATTCTTCTCCGTCTGCCATTTTTCGCCCACTCACTTACCCTATCCATATCCCCGGGAGGTGTTCTTATTGAAACATATAAGGTTCTGAGGGGTCTTGGTCAGGGAGATGCTGAGAGGATGTCTCCCCTTATGGGTTATCTAGAACGAGAGTGTACATTTTGAAAATGAGAGCTCTCCAATTTAAAGTGGTGAGGAGGAGGGATTTCTTCTCTCAGAGGGTCATTAGTGTTTGGAATTCCCTGCCCCAACCTGCCAGGAGAGGCGGGGCCACTGAATGTATTCAAGGCTGAGTTAAATTTGAGATCTACAAAGGAGTCAGATACAATGAGGGGCAGGCAGGAAAGTGGGGCTAAGACCACAATCAGAGAAGCCATGGTTTTCCTGAATGGCAAGGTAGGATAGATGGGCCGAAATGGCTCACTCCTGTTCCTGTTTCTTATGTCCTGATGTTCTGAATTATCTGCCTAACTGACATAACCGGATACTTCACTGCCTTCTTGAACTGCTCTCTGAATTTAGACTGCGTTGCCCCATAAATAAGTGTGTTTGTGCAGCAATTTAAATTCCGCAGCATAATCCCAATATGTTGAAATATATATAACGAATAATTGTAGTATGTTGGATCTGTTCCTGTAATGTTATAGTATAAGAAATCTATAACATACACTAACCACAGGAGTACAAAGCTGCCAGATATGGTGAAGAGTAAAATCACAGACTTCCTCCTGCTCTGCATCTCTGGGTCACTGTGATTCTCACCCTTGCTCTGACCCTTCAGTCGCTTACGGACTTGACTGGCCACTAAAATGTGTCTGACTGTCAGAGCGTTGAGCAATAGAATTAAAGTGAATGGGAGCAGTGGAGTAAAAACCTTATGAAGCCACTTAAATGCCAACCAGCCAGGCTCAGTAAAGTAGCTTGACTTATCATCACAGTCCCATGGCACATTATTGACGATACGCATAGGTCCAACTGTAAAATAGAAAAGGATGTTTTTTAAACAGAGCAGAATGCTGGTTGTTGCGAGAACCACAGCTGCAATTTTCCCGGTGCAGTATTTGTTTTTCAGTTTCTGGCAACAAATGGCCACAAATCGATCAAAGGAGAAAGTGACGGTGAACCAGACAGAACAGTCAGTGGTGGCGCGACTAAGAACATAGATCAAACTACACACAGGGGTGATATCCAGGAAAGATCCAGGGAAATAATAATAACTGATCCGATAAAGTATGGAGTCAGTGATAATGACCAGTAGATCTGCTGTTGCCAAGACCACCAGGTAACGAGTGGTGCAGGTGGTGAGGCCACACTTTCCCCGGGATAGGATCAAAATCGCCAGAAAATTTACTGTAGGAGAGAGAAGGGGAAATATAACGGAAATTACTTATTCTTCTTTCCTGACCCAGACAGTAAGTGAAGGATTTTAGCACCAAAGACCATTCTATTAAAAGTAAATGGAAAGGGCGGGGTGGGTGGCTGTGGCATCAGAGATTAAAACATCAAAAGTCGCAACTAAGTATTGGAGCAAAAAGAAATAACAACACCGAGGCTACTGTCAATCTAATAAAAATAGGAGAATGTTGAAAATACTCAGCAGGGTCAGGAAGCATCTGTAGAGAGAGAAACAGAGTTTACGTTTCAGCCTGGTAACCTTTGATCAGAACTGGAGTGGACAGGAGAGATTCAATGACAAAAAGGTGATGGGGCAAGAAGAATGTGACAATTATAGAAGCAGAGGATGGGATCAGAGGTGGTGGAAATGATAAAACGCAGTGCTCAAATATCATAATGTAGGGGCTCAAAGGCAGAGTGCAGGGTAGGAGTGGGATGTCGAATTATCGCAGAAAGGGAACAGGAAGTTAAGGATCACATTTGAGTACTGAACACATGTGCTCCAGGACTTGCCGTGCCCCTAGCCAAGCTGTTCCAGTACAGCTACAACACTGGCATCGACCCGGCTATGTGGAAAATTGCCCAGATATGTCCTCTACACAAAGAGCAGGACAAATCCAACCTGGCCAATTACCACCCCATCAGTCTACTCTCGATCAGTGAAGTGATGGAAGGGGTCATCAACAGTGCTATCAAGCGACAGTTGCTTAGCAATAAGCTGCTCACTGACCTTCAGTTTGGGTTCCGCCAGGGCCACTCAGCTCCTGACCTCATTACAGCTTTGGTTCAAACATGGACAGAAGAGCTGAACTCCTGAGGGGTGGGGGAGGGTCGGGGGTGCTGAGAGTGACGGCCCTTGACATCAAGGCAGCATTTGACCAAGTGTGGCATCAAGAAGCCCTAGCAAAACTGGAGTCAATGGGAATCGGGTCGAAACTCTCCACCGGTTGGAGTCATACCTAGCACAAAGGAAGATGGTTGCGGTTGTTGGAGGTCAATCAGCTCAGCTCCAGGACATCACTGCAGGAGTTCCTCAAGGTAGTGTCCTTGGCCCAACCATCTTCAGCTGCTTCATCAATTACCTTCCTTTCATCATAAGGTCAGAAGTGGGGATGTTCACTGATGATTGTACAATTTACAGCACCATTCATGACCCCTCAGATAATGAAGCAGTCCATGTCCAAATACAGCAAGACATGGACAATATCCAGGCTTGGGCTGACAGGTGGCAAGTAACATTCGTACCACACAAGTGTCAGGCAATGACAATCTCCAACAAGAGAGAATCTAACCATTGCCCCATGATATTCAAAGGCATTACCATCACTGAATCCCCCCATCATCAACATCCTGGGAGTTACTATTGAGCAGAAACTGAACTGTACTCGCCATAAATATTGTGGCTACAAGAGAAGGTCAGAGGTGAGGAATCTTGAGGCGAGTCACTCACATCCTCACTCCTCTCAAAGAGCTATTAACGCATATAATGTTAGTGGAAATTATTTTAACAGTAGTACGTGTGTGTGTGTGTGTGTGTGTGCGTGCATGAGAATTATAGCAGGTTTGAGATGTAACCAGAGAGGCAGCGATACATTTGCATTTTGTTGAATAGAGCGTTCAGGAATAGGAGTGAAATCTAGCATCGAGCTAGGAGACACCAAGCAATATGTTTATATTGCTAATCAAATCGATACTATGAAAGGGGTTTTTTTGTTAGATGAGGTGGAGTTCAAAGGGCCTGATGATACAATGAGAATTTACATTCAAAGAGAAGTGCTGGTTATAACAGAAAGTACTTGTGTCTGTGCAGGGCAGATGCAATGTAACATCAAAGCAGCTGTAAGCCAACAGCTGTCCGCTCAGGAACCAAAGTGAAAGGAACCTCATTTTGAATGCGTAAGGTGAAAATGATTTGCCTGGTGTCTGGTTAAGTCTGTGGGTTGTTGTTGCCTTAATGGAGATTAGTTTGGGAATTTGTCAAAAAGTTAAGATGGTAGTAATTTGTAGCCATTTGTAGATGTTTAGCTTGTGTAAATTAATAAATGTCTCATGTAGTTTGATATAAAAACCTCTCGAGAACTGGTGGTCTGATTCCTGAATTTAGAGTTGCATCTCAAACATACCACTTGAATATATTGGTTATGATAGTTATTAAAAGTTTCCCTCTGGGATTTTAAACAACAGTAAAACAGAAACGGTATAAGTAGGGAAAATCCCAAGATTTTCTAAAAGTATATCAATGGGAAGAGGATAACCAGGGAAAGAGTAGGGCCCAAAAGGGACGAAGGGGGAAATATATGTGTGGAGCCAGAGGACATCACTAGAGTGTTGAATGAATACTTCACATCCGTCTTCACTCAAGAGAATGAGGGTGAAGGTATCAAACTTGGGGAGAGAGACTGCGAGGTTCCTAAGCAAATTGATATAGGGAGCGACAAGATATTGGCGGTTTTGGCAGGCTTAAAACTGGACAAATCTCCAGGTCCAGATGATTTGTGTCCCAGACTGAGGGAGGCAAGGGAGATCATCGCAGAGGCTCTGACCCAAATTTCTAATTCCTCTCAGGCCACGGGGGAGGTGCCAGAGGACTGGAGAACAGCTAATGTGGTTCCGCTATTTAAGAAGGGTTGTAGAGAGAAGCCAGGGAACTACAGGCCAGTGAGTATCACGTCAGTGGTAGGGAAACTAGTGAATGGGAAACTATTGGAGAAAATTCTGAAGGAGAGTATCTATCTCCACTTGGAGAGGCAATGTTTGATCAGGGATAGTCAACATGGCTTTGTCAGAGGGAGGTCATGCCTAACAAATTTGATTGAATTTTTTGAGGAGGTGACCAGGTGTGTAGATGAGGGTAGTGCAGTTGATGTAGTTTATATGGATTTCAGCAAAGCCTTTGACAAGGTCCCACGTAGGAGACTTATAAAGAAGGCAAATGCACATGGGATACAGAGTAATTTGATAAGGTGGATTCAAAATTGGCTTAGTTGTAGGAGACTGAGGGTGATGACAGAAGGATGCTTTAGTGACCGGAAGCCAGTGTCCAGTGGCATACCACAGGGATCTGTGCTGGGTCCCCTGTTATTTGTCATTTATATAAACGACATAGATGACAATGTGGGGGGTAGGATTAGTAAGTTTGCGGACGTCACAAAGATTGGCTGGGTGGTTAACAGTGAGGATGAGTGTCTTGGGCCACAGGAAGATATAGACGGGATGGTCAAATGAGCAGATAAGTGGCAGATGGAATTTAACCCTGAAAAGCGTGAGGTGATACACTTTGGAAGGAGTAATTTGACAAGGAAGTATTCAATGAACACTAGGAAGTTCTGAGGAACAAAGAGACCTTGGCGTGTGCGTCCATAGATCTCTGAAGGCGGAGGGGCATGTTAGTGGGGTGGTGAAAAAGGCATATGGGACACTTGCCTTTATCAATCGAGGCATAAATTACAGAAGTAGGGAGGTCATGTTGGAGTTGTATAGAACCTTGGTGAGGCCACAACTGGAGTACCGTGTGCAGTTCTGGTCGCTACATTATAGGAAGGATGTGATTGCACTGGAGGGGGTGCAGAGCAGATTCATCAGGATGTTGCCTGGGATGAAACATTTAAGTTATGAAGAGAGGTTGGATAGACTTGGGTTGTTTTCGTTGGAGCAGAGATGACTGAGGGGTGACCTGATCAAGGTGTACAAGATTATGAGGGGCCTGGACGGGTTGGATAGGGCGCAGCTGTTCCCCTTAGTTGAAGGGTCAGCCATGAGAGGACATAAGTTCAAGGTGAGGGGCAGGAGGTTTAGGGGGGATGTGAGGAAAAACTTTTTTACCCAGAGGGTGGTGACAGTCTGGAATGTGCTGCCTGGGAGGGTGGTGGAGGCGGGTTGCCTCACATCCTTTAAAAAGTACCTGGATGAGCACTTGGCACGTCATAACATTCAAAGTTATGGACCAAGTGCTGGTAAATGGGATTAGGTAGGTAGGTCAGGTGATTTTCACGTTTTGGTGCAGACTCGATGGGCCGAAGGGCCTCTTCTGCAATGTGTAATTCTGTGATTGTGAGAACTGGTGGTCTGATTCCTGAATTTAGAGTTGCATCTCAAACATACCACTTGAATGTATAAGTTATGACAGTTATTAAAAGTTTCCCTCTGGGATTTTAAACAACAGCCTTTACCAACTGCTGTATCATAACTCGCCAGGTCCTGTCCACCATCTACAAGGCTCAAGTCAGGAGCAATTAGGGGTGGGCAAATAAATGTGGCTGCTGACCTTGCCAGCGACACCCACATCCCATGAATGAATAAAAAAACTGAACAGAGGAGCTCAGCAAAGCAGTCAGGATATCTGAGCTGTGTGATCTCCTCATACACAGGCAGCTGCATCGTAAGCAGGGAATACAGTTACTGAATTGTAAGAAATGTAAACAAATCACTGGGTCACCTGGAGGGAGTGTGCCTCCGGAGAGTGGGAAGGGAAGAGGTGAAGGGGCAGGTGGGACATCTCTTTTGCCTGCAGTTGAAAAGGTTACTGAGTGAACTGGTGGTCTTCCAATAGATATAAATGGACAGTCTCATGACATGGGAGGTGGAGCAGCTGGGGAAGGGAGGATAAGTGTCAGAGATTGATCATGTGAAGGTGAAGGAAGGGTGGAAATGGAGAAAGATACTGACATTCTCCAGTTCAAAGTGAAGGCAGGAAATGAGTCACGCATAGTCCTAAAGCGCTCAGACAATAACGTGAAGGAGGAGATGAGAGGTATATCGGAACCAAGTATGATGCAAGTACCATACCCAAAGAAAGCATAGCTAGGACCGATGAAGAGTACTATGGTGATGCTGTGTGTGGAACATCCCAATGTCCCAACAACTATTCTTTCCAACAGCCTCCCTGTAAAGGACTCGGTATCAGGAACCTGTGTGGATTTTCATGCTCATACCAGAGCCAATGATGAAGAGAGGAGTTTCAGCAGGAATGGAGAGAACATGAACAAATCAATTCCGATTGGGACTTACAGAATGTCCCAGCAGGAGATGGTGGAGGGAAACTGGCCGGGAAGTGGCCTCATGCTGTCAGACAAGATCCCATGCACTGCTCGGATTTACTGGGCTTTGGAACAGAGACGGACAGACTGACATGGACAGAACTACAGAAACACAGAGAATAGAAGGAATAGGTCATTTGGCCCTTGGAAACAGGCTGCTGCAGCTCAGCTCTGAGCTCGGAGGAAGGAAATCACTCGTGCTGTCATAGATTCGAGAAAAGTGCAACCGCGGCAGAGGAGTCATAGCCTGAAGAAGGGAGAGAGATCCCTGAGGGGAGGAACTAAACTGAGAAATCACAATGAGTACAGTGAACAGGCAAATGTCAAGTCATTTGTGGTAGAAAGGGGGAAGATATTTGACTCAGTGATCTGAGAGAGGATGGGAGCTCTGTTTCAGATAGATTATATCCACACATACTAAAAACAGGATAGGGAAGAGATAACAGAAGAATTATTATCTGTTCATGAATAATCATCAGAGTCAAGAATAGTGCCAGAGGACTGACGCACATTTCAAATTATTCTTGGATAGAAAACAGGAGACGGAACTGTAACAGTGTATAGACCAAACAGCACAGTGTCAGTTAGGAAACAAATTGGAAGCTTTATTCAAAAACGTAATAGAAAAAAAATCTAGCAATGCATAATAGAATAAAGAGTAATCAGCACTGATTCCAAAAGGAATATCACAATTGAACAACCTGACTGAATTATTGGAATAATATGAGATAGAGTAAATACAATTAATACAGCAGATGTACTATGCATTGACTTTCTGAAGGCTTTGGATAAAGTCGCACACAGCAGCCCCATGATTAATCGCAGAGCAAGTGGTGTTTAGGGGACAACCATTAGAATAGACAGCAAGGTGGTTACAAAAATAGAAACAGGGAAGAGGGGTGAACGATATTTACTGAAAGTATTGGGAGCTGAGGGGCCATGTTTGACATGGATCAGCACTGAGGCCTCTGTAGTGGACCAGTTACTGAAAGTATTGGGAGCTGAGGGGCCATGTTTGACATGGATCAGCACTGAGGCCTTTGTGCTGTACCAGTTGAATTAATGATATGGACACAGGAAGCAGCAAAAACAATTTCAAAATTTGCAGATAAATCCAAACTAAGGATCAGTTAATACAGAGGAAGAATACAACAAAATACCTGAAAACACCAGTAATAATAATAATATTAATAATAAATAATAATAAATGTGCACAGTAGGTATTGAAATGGCAAATTAATCCCAACATATCTAGATTTGAGCTCTTGTGTTTTGATGGAAGATAAAGGTTTCTAAATTCTCCTTGTGAAATAAGAGTCTGAATGGGTTAGAGGAGAAAAGTGGTGCAGGGCAGAGATTTACAAATCATTTCACGTAACAACACAAGTTCACTAGGCCATAATATTGCAAATAAAACACTGAAGGTCATTTCTAGATGAACGGAAATGAAAAAAAAACCCTCAATACTAAACGAATATAAAACCTTGCTAATTAAACAGTTAGCACTCTGTATATTGTTCTGGTCTTTATTTTCCACACAAATGTATGGACGACTGGAAAAGCTGCAATTATTTGAATCACAATGGCAGCAGCATGAAGAGGAGCAAGTGCTCCAGTTATTTTCACTACTAACAGTTTACACATGCTATTTTGACCCAGACTAAGCTCAGTAATATGAAAACCTGCTGCTTAATAATGCTTATGTTGAGGATTCGATTCAGTACAAACTGGTAACTCATGGGCCCTGCTTCTTCTCCTTGACCCATTGTGATAGGACAACATGCAATTTTGTGAAGGGTCATGATTAGCAACTACATGACAACTCAGAGAGAAAGAGAGAGGAGGAAAAGGAGAGAGGGGGAGAAGGAGAGAGGGGGAGAAGGAGAGAGGGGGAGAAGGAGAGAGGGGGAGAAGGAGAGAGGGGGAGAAGGAGAGGGGGAGAGAAGGAGAGGGGGGGAGAAGGAGAGGGGGGAGGGGGGGCAGAAGGAGAGGGGGGGAGAAGGAGAGGGGGGAGGAGGGGGGGAGAAGGAGAGGGGGGGAGAAGGAGAGGGGGGGAGAAGGAGAGGGGGGGAGAAGGATAGGGGGGGAGAAGGAGAGGGGGGAGGAGGGGGGGAGAAGGAGAGGGGGGGAGAAGGAGAGGGGGGAGGAGGGGGGGGAGAAGGAGAGGGGGGGAGAAGGAGAGGGGGGAGGAGGGGGGGAGGTGGGGGGGAGAAGGAGAGGGGAGAGGAGAGGGGGGAGAGGGAGAGGGGGGAGAAGGAGAGGGGGGAGAAGGAGAGGGGGGGAGAAGGAGAGGGGGGAGAAGGAGAGGTGGGGGAGAAGAAGAGGGGGGAGAAGGAGGGGGGGGAGAAGGGGAAGGTGGAGGAAGAGAAGGGGAGAAAGAGCGGGGGCGAAAGAGAAGGGGGAGAAAGAGAGAGAGGGAGAGAGAAAGAAAGAGAGTGAGAGAGAGGGAGAATGAGAGGGAGAAAGAGAGATGGATATTGCCAGTTATTCTTGCCTCTCCTCTCAGAAACACTCCTCGATGAGCTTAGTGGAGGGGCTGGCCCAGGTTACATGTGAGGAAACTTACTAGTGGATTAGTAGAGGAGGCGGGTTATGAAGAAGCTGTATAAAACACTAGTTCGGCCACAGCTGGAACACTGCGTGTGGTTCTGGTCACCACATTATAGGAAGAACGTGGTTGCACTGGAGAGTGCAGAGGAGGTTCACCAGCATGTTGCCTGGGCTGGAGCGTTTCAGCTATGAAGAGAGACTGGATAGGATGGGGTTGTTTCCTGTAGAGCAGAGAAGGCTGAGGGGGACCAGATAGAGCTATGCAAAACTATGAGGGGCATAGAAATAAACTTTATCCCTTAGCGGAGGGGTCAATAACCAGGGAGCATAGATTTAAGGTAAGGGGCAGGAGGTTTAGAGGGTATTTGAGGAAAAAAATTTTCATCCAGAGTCTGCCTGAGGGGGTGGTAGAGGCAGGAACCCTCTCAACATTTAAGTAGTATTTAGATGAGCACTTGAAATGCCACAGCACACAGGGCTACAGGCCAAGTGCTGGAAAGTGTGATTAGAGGAGATAGGGGCTTGACGGCTGGCACGGACACAATGTGCAGAATGGCCTGTTTCTGTGCTGTATAACTCTGCCTATGACTCTATGAGTACTGGATTAGCAAATGTTAATTCTTTAATAGGATCATTTATTCACGAATCACCACACACCTCATCCTGCGTAAGAGCCAGATAATCAAATCCTTCACTTACGACCCTCAGGTTCTCAGTCCTGTGTTGGTGGAAGGTGCCAGGAACAAATGAAGTGTTTGCAGTAACCCTATTCAGGGTAAGAATAAGGTAGTATTCAGAAGAATTGAAATCTGCAAAAGTGCTATACTGCTGTTTAACTGTTAGTAACTAGTTAACATCTGTTACTGTCTGAGCAGTCTTACATGAAACAGTGATATCAATATCGTTCATTTTATACATAGAGAAATTTATATATAGAGTATAGTTAACACTCAGTACAATTCTGCACTGACAGATACTCCCAGTAATACATGGTCACTGGTGTGAGGTGTCCCACTCCAGTTAGTGACCCACACTCAGTATAATGCTACACTGACAGATACTCCCAGTAATATCTGCCAACTGAGGTCAGAAGTTTCACTCCGGTTAAGGACACGCAGTCAGCATTGCACACTAACTGACACACATTAACAACTTCCCCCTGCGAGTTACCGACACTGAGGTTCGATTCAGAAATATGTAATGTTCCACTACGGTGCCACTTTGATATTTCAGAGACCCAGTGAGCTACAAGCAGAGGCACCTTGAAGCAATGGAATGCAACCACCAGGCAATTAAAGACATTTGGTTTAACAAAATGATATCAGTGACTGGGCGTCTGTCCAAGCTAGACCAACACGTAACATTATCAGTCACAGTAAAACCAGACAACAGATCGCACACAAGTTTGCACCAAATCAATTTTGAAGTCACTTACCAGGAACACCAAAAACAACAAGGAACATGTAGTATAATTTCCTGATCATGTAAAATGTTCCAAGCATTTTCAGTGTAAAATATTCTGTCCCTCTGTACTGCAGCCAATTTCTATGTATTAAACTGTGAATCAGTATATTCCCAGAGCCTTTAAATTATATCTGACAGGGTGTCCCTGGAGATACAGAACAGGCACAATCAACTATTTTTAATTTCACAAACAGATTACAAAATCAAGTTAAGTCACTGATATGACAGAAAATGTTTAGCTCTTAAATCATATTGAAAAACAATAAAGATGCAAAATTCTATTAACATTATTAACGGGTGAAAATTAGAAGATATATTCTCCCAGCAATCAGGCTGTACATTCAATCAGCATCTGTCCTATCTCCAGAGATCATATTGTTTCAGTAATGCCTTTCCGTCTGACGAGCCATTTCAACTCGAAACATTAGCTCTGTTACTCTCTCCACAGTTGCTACCAGATCTGCTAAACATTTACAAGATTTTCTGTTGTTCTGCCCCCTTCGCTCTGCTGTGAAAATTCATCAATTATATTCCAAATGTAAGAGTGCCCCTCACCAATGTAACCGAGGCTCAGGTACTGATGCAGTCCATGTCCAAATGCAGCAAGACCTGGACAATATCCAGGCTTGGGCTTATAAGTGGCAAGTAACATTTGCGCCAACCAAGTGTCAGGCAAAGACCATCACCAACAAGAGACAATCTAATAATCACCCCTTGACATTCAATGGCGTTACCATTGCTGAATCCCACACTATCACCCTGGGGGTTACCATTGCCCAGAAACTGAACTAGCCACTAAAATACTGTGGCTACAATGGCAGGTCAGAGCTAGGCATCCTGCGACGAGTAACTCATCTCCTGACTCCCCAAAGCCTGTCCACCATCTATCTACAAGGCGCAAGTCAGGAGTGTGATGGAATACTCCCCACTTGCTTGGATGACTGCAGCTCCCACAACACTCAAAAAGCTTGACACCATCCAGGACAAAGCAGCCCCACTTGATTGGCACCATATCCATAAACATTCACTCCCTCAGCCACCGGCACACAGTAGCAGCAGTGTGTGTACCATCTACAAGATGCACTTCAGGAACTCACCAAGGCTCCTTAGATGGCACCTTCCAAACCCACAACCACTACCATCTAGCAGGACAAGGGCAGCATACAGATGGGATCACTACCACCTGGAAGTTCCCCTCCAGGCCACTCACCTTCCTGACTTGGAAATATATCACCGTTCCTTCACTGTCGCTGGAACTCCCTCCCCAACAGCACTGTGTGCGCACCGACATAACACTGACTGCAGCAGTTCAAGAAGGCAGCTCACTATCACCTTCTCAAGGCCAATTAGGGATGGGCAACAAATTCTGACCTAGCCAGTAATGCCCACATCCAAAGTAAAGAATAAAAATAACCAACTCTACTCTGGAACTGTGAACATTCATCTAAGCGATTAAGGTGTGATAAGTGTGATTATATTTTGAAGAATTCAAGTAATTCTGTATCTGAAACTAATTTAGAATAACATACAGCCTCTCACTCTAAGCGAGTGCTTCCAATCAATAAAACACTTGAAACATATGGAGCTGCTCAAATGATAACCCCTTTAAGCCTATAGAACCTCTGTACTTGATGTATTAACTAAAAAACACAATGTTTCAAGCAATAAGACCCTTCAAATTGGCAGAGATCCTCCAAGCATGGCCATCCCTCCAACCAGCGTAAACCTTCAAACTGTGAAAATTCCTTTTGTGATACAGCTTATTCAACATATACAAGACTTCCAAATAGTGCAAACCCTCAAACTCAGAGACCCTCCAATTGATACAAACCATTCAACACATCTAATTCCCCGAACCGACACCGAACACCCCCCAACCTGGTGATGTGCGATGTTCGCTACTAATACAATATGGTGATCAGCAGTAATAAGAAAGGTGGCATTTTAAGCAATGAGCTCAGAACAGCATCTCAAGGTGTGGAAAACTAAAACCATCTGAAGCCGAATTAGGGAGACCTGCCCCCAAGAAGAAAAGTTGAATGAACAGTTGAAGAAGCTTCGCTGCAGCCTTAGATGTTGAGGCATCCACCAGAAAGAGTGGAAGTCCATCGCGAAACCCCTAAATAGCACAGAGCAAAAAACTGCTCTGATGATAAAGCGGGTGAGCATCACTGAGTTAAGATACTTATTATGAGAACTACAAAACTACAAAAATTGCATGGCCCTTAGTGACGCAGTGTGAAGAACATTGGGTCATTCACAAGACGGTGAGAATAAAGTATTTTAAAATGAAGCTGTACTTACATTATAGAATAGGTGGAACTCCCACAGCTCAGCCAATCCATGGAGGAGATGGAAGACAGATTCGAGCTAAAAAGAAAAACCTGTAAAAATAGAAAAGACAGGCAGAGCAAAAAGACAACCCTGCAGACTAAAAACAAAGAAAGCTGCACAGTTTAAGAAAGAAGAATCACCCAGAATTTGATTTTGCAGCTCAGAGGAGTGAACTACTGCAGCGTTAAAGGTCTGGAAGTAAAGGAAATGTCCCACCATCACGAGGGAAACCTCTTCAAGCAGGGAAAGTAACATTTTCCAGTAAAACAATGAATTGTTGCTGTTTTAAAGATTAAAATAAACACAACAAGCAAAAACAAGCCTGCAGTGTCTGGAAAATGAGTTTTTTTTTTCAGTTGAGTCCACAGACACTTGTTTATTAAAAAGAGCATCTAGTGTTAACTGTCTTGAAAGTTAATTTTTTTTAAGCCTAAAATTATGTAGGAAAACACAAAAAAAAAGACAGCTTTAGAGACAGCCCGAGTAAAAAAAGTTACAGCACACACTGTCTTAAAGAGGCAATGACATTTAAAGTGGTAACTACAAAGAGAGAAAAAAACAGCCATGGACAGCAAATTAGAAGGGCCAGGTGCATTTTGGCTCAGTAAAGGGCTAAACCAGATGTAAGAGTGGGATTCCTGGAGAGGACAATTTTTACTTTACAGGAGACTTACTGCATTAAATAAATAACCAGAAGAAGTACAAGATGATACGTTTTAATTCGTCTTTGGTTCATTTGTTGGTAAAGTACTCCACAGCCAACATATAGATCAATACTAAACCATATTTAGTGAGGTATTAAAAGTTTTGATAGATATTTTAAACTCCAGGTTGCAGAGAGTTCAGACCGTAGAAGAAAATCTAGCACCCCCAATAAAGTGCCCAAACAAAGACTGTAGAGAGAGGGCAACAGAACAGGGTGCAAAAAGACCCTGGAGTGAGGACAGAAGACCCCAGAGCGAATGAGTAATATTCAAGTAGACCACAAGATGGTTGCAGATCATGTCTGTACAATGAAATACAAGAACTGAAGAGTTTATTGCAGAAGAAAGAAATATCAGAGGAACAGCTGAAAAGCTTAAAGGTACAGCTTTTTTGAAAATGCTGACAGTACTCAATATGAAACAGCAGATGGCAGTGCAGAGTGGGCAGATGGCTGTGAATGAAGGAAAGCTGAAGTAGCTCATAAGAAGGGAAACTTGCAAGTAAATGAAGCTGTTCTCCAGGAAAATGTTTGCATCAAAGCTGAATTGGAGGATTTGATGCACAAGATTCAAGCTGAGTATATACCTCTCAAAATGCACGATAAACAGAAGGCTTCAATGAACCAAGCTGCTCAAGATCTGAACACAAATTTCAGAGGCACAAAGGTGTCAGGCTGAAATATCAGCCCTCAATTCTACAGTTGGCAAATCAAAGCAGGAGTTGGGAAAAACTCAACCAGATGTATAGCCAGGCGAAAGTGCAGATAGAACAGGCAGGCAAAGAAGTTGTGACCCTGAAAGACTCCGTGATGAATCAATATATAGCCATGGAAAAACAAAAGGAGCTAAAAAGGACGTTGAACATTATTTCAGTAAAAGCTGTGTTGGAACCATCAGTAGCAACCAAGCAATGCACTGAAGACCAGAGTGAGTTTGCAAGAGGTCAACAAGAAAGGAAACAGTTGAAAAGATAGTTCATTGTCATTTAAGATCAAATGCAAAAGGAATGGGTAACCATTCAGGAACATGAAGAAATGAAGGCTGTTTTCAACAGCAGAATGGAAGCACAACTGGAGAAACTGGGGAAACTATGCTGAATTGCAAGGAACCTCAAGATGAAGCAAGTGATCTTCGCAAAGAAAGGGAAAGCCTAATGAAGAATCTTCACATGCTGCAAGAATTCCTTGAGACAAAGATTATTCCTGTGGAAAATTACAAAGAGAAGCAAATTGTATTTAACATCACTCTGAACAAACTGAAGAACCAGTTGGCAGAGAAGACTCTGCAATGTTCTATATTCCAGGACGAATATAGAAAGCTACAAGTAACAGACTGAGGAGCTGAAGAACCAGCTGAATTAAAATAAGGAGGCATTGAAAGGAAAATCCACAGAACTTCCCAAGCTGCGAGTGGATAATGAAGCCATGAGGAGCACAATTACAGAACTGAAACAAGTTAAGACCTTGCCGGTGACAGACCTGGCCAGGAAAGCAAAATGAAAGACAAGGACAAAGTTATGTTGCAGACAGAGAAAGATGACAGAAATGATTGGAAAATGTAAATCCAACATGGAAACACATGGAACTAGATAAAGAACGGGCACTGGACTTCTTAAATGTACTGAGAACCATTGCACTGAATGAAAAGATTCATAAGCTTGCAGAAAATACATTAGCAAACAAACGTTTGGCTGAAATTGTGAATCAAGTGGAAATGAAAGGTTCTATTAGTGAAACATATACGTCCAGCAAGAACATGGCAAACACCATGTAAAAAGTAAATTCAAGTCCATTCTAGGAGTGAGCAGAGTGCACATTCCCCCCGGAAGGAACGGGACAAACCCACAGTGTTTGATATAAGTAGACAGGTTATAAATAAAGAGAAACACAACTTGAAGGAATGCAAAAACTGAATGAAATGGACATAACCAAGTACCAGACCCACAGGGTACAACCACCATTCCTTTAAACATAACAGACCGTGATGTGGAAGAAGTGCCAAGCCTCAGAACTGTCTGAATTTATAAAGTCAGAGATCTGAGGTGGGGGAGAAGGGACAGCGAGTAAAGATTGTATCATGAATAGTTATACTCTATTGGAAGGGAGGTAAGATTTCTTTTGGGAAGGGGGATGTTGTATATGCCTGAATGCCACTGTGACGTAAAGGTGCTCGGCAGAACAAGGGTTAAAGTCTCACTGGAGGACACCACCCACTGAATGATGTATTGACTCACATGATATTAGACTCTCAACATTCCAGAAGCAGTTAGTGGCAGGTGGTGACAGTTGGCAGCAGCACCATGCATGCCATCTGTTAATAGTTCAAAGCGACCAATATATGCTTCAAAAAAACAAAAAACTACTGCGGATGCTGGAAATCCAAAACAAAAACAGAATTACCTGGAAAAACTCAGCAGGTCTGGCAGCATCGGCGGAGAAGAAAAGTTGACGTTTCGAGTCCTCATGACCCTTCGGCAGAACAGAATATATGGTTCATGCTTGAACATACAATTCTCAAGATCTCATCATTGAGACATCAAAGTAACCCAGAACACAACACCGACTTTTTAAATATTTGAATTCATGTCCAGTGCTTCAAACAGCTCATTGATTGCTATTTGTCCACATAAACCTGGGGTTTTCATTACTGGATTAGTGCTGCATGATTAATTTCAGAACCATCGATTATCACAGCAGGGTGTCTACCATTTCACAGTTCGATTGACAGCCCAAAGTGTTTTTAGACTTTTTGAAGTGCGATTATTATTTCCAATGTTTGTTGCTTTAAGGGATTGTGAGCTTGAATGAAATGTTTGTTAAAAGGCTTTAACCGGTTGAATGAATACAAATGCATTAAATTGAGTTTTATGAAGTGTGTTTTTTAATGAAGCTTGCAATAAACAGATAGAACTTTATTTTATAGAATTTAACGAGTCAGCACCCAGCAGCCTCCGCATGCCTTCTGTGGTCACCCGCCAGAACTTCCAACGCAACACCCCACAACTTCTCTCACTCCATCTCCCCCCTCAGCTCCAGACAGAAAATCCTTTGTCCGGCCAGCCAACTTTAAAGTCCAGGTTCATGGATCCGGGAATTCTCTCCTTCCCGTGATTCCGATGGGAGAGAGAAAATTCAGGCCCTGTTATCTGTGTCAATCTGAATATATGTGAGCGAACATCTGCACGTGAATGAGAGTGTGCGCGTGTGTGTGTGTGTGGCATGTTTGTGCGATTGTCAGCACGTGTGTTCGTTCATGTGTGAGAGAGAGAGTTGAATGTGTTTGTGAGTGCGCGAATGCTGTGTTTGAGTATGTGTGTCAGAGTGCCAGTGTGCGAATGTGTGTGTGGTGGAGGGAGCGGAGTGGGGGTGGTGAGTAGGATCAGTGTGCGTGCGAATGGGTGCATTTGAACATGTATGAGGGTGTCTGTGTTTGTGTTGAGGATTCCTTGCGAGTCTATTTGTATGAGTTGTGTTTTGAGTATGTGTATGAGATTGTGTGCATTTGTGGTGAGGTATGTGAAAGTGCATAAGAATGTCTGCGTGCGTGTGCGTTTCTTTAATGTGTCCATTTTGGCAGCTCAAGTTAAAACATTTTAACCTAAATGTCTAGGTTTCAAATTCTTAATTTAGAACAATGGGGTCCTCAGTTGTGTGTGGCCAGTATGAACAACCAGTATTTATGAATCATGTAGAATTTATTAAGTAAGGTGTTTCATACACTTGACAAAAGCAATGAAGACAACGTGGAAGTTTCTTCTCCCTCAAAGCCCATGCTTCCTCAAATGCTGCCAGCACAGGCAATGCCTTTCTCTTGCTGTTACATTGACTGTGTCTCAGAAGAGTTATACAATAGAAGCAAAGGCAAACTGTGCTGAAGAACTCTAAGATTAAAACTATTAACCCTAAGTGTGACAGTTCTTCCCTTATTAGGAAATAATCCGAATTATCCTTTCTCATTTGTTTAGGGTGAGGGTCATCTGGTGTCATTCAGCCTCTGTCGCTAGAGTCATGTAGACTGAAGACAAATGCCTACATATTTTCTTTAGTTCCCAGAAGTCACATTCCATTGTGAACAAATGACATAGCGCTTGCAGAGGCAGAGCGGTTGTGGAAAGGGAGCAGTTGCAGAAATGGAGCAGTTGTATAAACAGCATTGCATCCTCTTATCAATAACACAATCTATCATAAACATAAAACACGATAACCTATTCCTATGGATACCAATGAAGTTAAGAACACGTTAGCAGCAATTGCTGAATATCATGTCAGACAAATATGTCTTTTTAAAATATAGGTGCTCTATCCTGCAGAGATGGTTCATTGATCAAGGCATTAGCAAACCTAATCTCTTTGAAAGACATGATGGTGCTTGCTTAAAGGTAATATGTCATACTAACTTCAAACTGCTGATTTCAAACTTTTGCTTATTTCTCTGAAGCTATGAAAGATGCCTTGAATTGCACATGGTATAATTGAAACAAATATAGCTGCTTGAACACAAACTTTTTGGCACCTTCGAAGTCAGGAAGTCCATGAATTACAGTTTCTGCAAATAGCTGCATTCCTGTTCCCTCACTGCCTTAACTGTTAATTGTCTCACTAGCAGAAATTCAAACTAGAAAATTTAAAGAGAATGCTCAGGTAGAATCTTAAAGCATTACTTCAAACCGATATAGAACCCTAAAAAAAATAGCATTATCAAAATCTTAGAAGTGCTGTATGCAAGTTTGTGTGTGCGTGCCTATGTGAGTGTGCATCAGGTTGTGCACACAAGTGTCTGTAAGATTGTGAGTGTTTGTCTGTGTGCATGCTGTGTGAACATGTGTTAGTGATTACAGAGTCCGGCTCCATGCTGGAAGGAACACACACACACACACACACACAGAGTACAGGACTGTGGCAGAATCCCACTCCACATGAGGTGAGTCACACACTGAACACAAGGAGACTTGCCACAGAGATCAATCCACACTAGGAAAGACCTATATCATTGCCCCCGGAAGGAGAGTTCATCAAATATTAAATGTATATGGAATGACTTCTGCTGCTGTAACTTCAATTCTTCTAATCACTTCATTAATTTAGCAATTACAGTAAAGGGACATTTCAACACATTTTTCAGCTGCTCTCTGAACTTAGTCTAGGTCACGGCATAAATACAAGTGTTTGTGCAACAAATCAGGAGCTGCAGCATGTATGCTAATTCTACTACAAAAACAGGTATGTGCCCTGTGCCCAACCCAATACATTCAAAGCCATATAAAATACACCATAAACGCTGCACATAATAGAATGAAATTCCCAGAGATAATAAACAGTAAAATAATGGATTGCCTTCGACTCTCCATCTCTGGGTCTCTGGGACTCTCCCCACTGCTGTGAGCTCGGAGTCTCCTGCAGGTTCTGCTGCTCACTAAAATGTACCTGACGGTGAAAGTGTTGAGCAGAACAATCAGGACAAATGGGACCCCCAGAGTTAGAAGGTAGTGAAGAAACTCGATTATTAACCAGGTCCATGACATCGTAATATCCATTGTTACAGAACAAAACCAGGGGTCATTCACTAGCCAATACTGACCCGTGAACATAAAATACCAGAAAATGTTCTTTACACAGCTCAGTACAGTCACTGTTCCCAATATCACAGCTGCCATTTTCTCGGGCAATATTTACTTTTCAGCTTCTGGCAAGAAATGGCCACAAATCGATCAAAGGTGAAAATGTCGGTGAACCAGACAGAACAGTCAGTGGCTGCATAAAGCAGTGAGGCGTGGATATTACACACAGGGATATATTTACACAGAAAATGAAAACGTACACGATAGGCAATTGGAATTTGCCGGAATATCAGGTCTAATATAATTACCAGAAGGTCAGCTGCTGCCATTGCCAACAGGTAACATGTGACACATTTAGAGAGACCACACTTTCCCCGATGCAGGTTCACAATCATCACGAAGTTAACTGCAAGGAGTAGAAATAAATAAGCGAGTTATAAATCAGGATGCACGTAAATTTATAAAATTGAATAAACACTTTCAGATTTGGAGGTATATCGCTATAACTCATTTCAATCAGATCACTGGGGAGATGGAGGCATAGTGATAATGTCACTGGACTCGTAAGCCAGAGGTCAATGCTGTTGGGGACACAGGTTCATATCCAACCTCAGCAGCTGATGCAATTTGAATTCAATTAATAAATCTGGAATTAAAAGCTAATATCAGCAATAGTGACCATGAAACCATTGTCCATTGTCGTAAAAGCCCATCTGGTTCACCAGGGCATAATCTCAGAGTAAGGGGTCATCCATTTAAGACAGATGAGGAGGAATTTTCTCTGAGGGTAGTGAATCTGTGGAATTCTTTACCACATAGGGCTGTACAGGCCAGGTCGTTAAGTATATTCAAGGCTGAGATTTTTAATCAGTAAGGGAATCAAGCGTTATGGGGAAAAGGCAGGAAAGTGGAGTTGAGGATTTTCAGATCAGCCATGACCTAATTGAATGGCAGAGCAGACTTGATGGGTCGAATGGTCTACTTCTGCTCCTATGCCTTATGGCCTTATGTCCTTTAGGGAAGGAAATCTGCCGCCCTTACCTGGCCTACCTGTGACTCCAGGCCCACAGCAACCTGGTTGATTCTTAAGAGCCTGTGAAATGGGCGAGCAAGCCCCCCTCTTCAAGGGCAATTGTGGACGGGCAACAAATGCTGGCCTTGCCAGTGATGCCCACATCCCATAAAAGAAAAAAAAACATTCAGCTACTGTGTTACAATCAAATCAAGGAGCATTAAAGATCAAACCCAGAACAAAATAATTTAACTGAATAAAGGTAATAGTTGGATCCACTGAATTAAAAATGAAGTGAACAGTAAAACAGTGAAATAGATTTGATAAGTTGAAAACAAAAAGACTTACCAGGCACGGCAAAAACAGCAAGGAGAGGATAGTAAATCTTTTCTATGTCAGTTAGGAAATTATGTATCTCCCATTCATTCATTTTGTCCTAATCTCTTGAGCTAATAATCCCTGTTAATGCCACCCAGACTCTGGGCAACACACCAAAATGTCTCCTTTATTAATAGACAAGGAGAACCCTCCAGTGACAGAAGTAGGATCCATGGAGATTTGAATTATTTACAGTCACAGAACAAATAGATCGCATTAACCGTTCAAACACCTACAGTATCACAACATATAATTGATTATACATGGAACTTCAGCCATCCATTAAAATGCCCATTACGTAGATCCCTTAAAAATACGGGGGCAAATATAATTTAAAACTGTTTTCTTTTATTTATTTATGGGTTGTGGGCAGCACTGGCTAAGGCAGCAATTATTACCCATCCATATTACCCATCTCGTTCAGAGGGCATTATAAGAGTCAACCACATTGTTGTGGGTCTGGAGTCCCATGTAGGCCAGACCAGGTAAGAACAGCAGATTTCCTTCCCGAAAGGACATTAGTGAAGCAGATGGGTTTTTACAACAATTGACAAAGGTTTCATGGTCATCATTAGACTGTTAATTCTAGATATTTATTGGCTTAAAATTCCACCATCTGCCGTGGCGGGATTCGAAACCAGGTTCCCAGAGCATTACATGGGTTTCTGGATTACTAGTCCAGCGACAATACCACTATGCCATGGATTTAAAGTAACATCATCAACGAAATATCACTGAAAGTGGCCTTTGGTCAAAACTATAAAATGGACCAGAAATCATGTCAATTATAATGACTGGAGCCCCTCCTCATGAAAAGTTCATCGACTCTGGCAGTTGGGAGCGGACCCCCATACCTCAGTGCTGCACAGGCGTTAAAGTGTTTGTGTCACGTCACAGCAGCGAAACTGTAAAACCAGCCTTCAATCTTATTTAACGTTAAAAGGCTAAACGCCAAAGCAATAATTTAATCCGAGGCACAAGATAGCAAGGTCCCTGTGAGGAAATTAAAAGATTGGATAATAAACTGTTGAAGGAGAAATATCTGGAGCAAATAAAGAGGGGTACACTTCTTGACCCAGGTAAGGCATTGATGAACCAAACTGCAGTACTTAGCCCCAGAACAAACACAATCCAAACTGCAGTATTTACCCCAAGAATGAACAGAATCCAAACTAAACTGCAGTATATACCCCAGAATTAACACAATCCAGACTAAACTGCAGTATTTAATCCCAAAGAAAAACACAATCAAAACCAAACTGCAGTACTTACCCCAGAACATATACAATCCAAACAAAACTGCAGTATTTACCCCAGAATAAACACAATCCAAACCAAGCTGCAGGACCCCTGAGTAAACAAAATCCAAACCAAACAGCAATAGTTACCGCAAAGAAATCACAATCTGAACCAAAATGAAGTAGGTATCCACAGTCTGAACACAATCCCAAACAAATTACAGTATTTACCCCCAGAATGAACACAATCCCAAACAAACTGCAGTACTTAACCACAGAATAAACACAATCCAAACGAAACTGTGTTACTTAGCCCCAGAATGAATACAATCGCAACCAAACTGCAGTATGTACATCCAGAATGAACACAATCCAAACAAAACTGCAAGCTTTACCCCAGAATAAACACAATTCAAACTAAACTGCAGTATTTACCCCAGGATAAACACAATCCCAACCAAACTGCATTATTTACACCCAGAATGGCCACAATCCCAACCAAACTGCAGCATTTACTCCAGAATAAACACAATCCCAACCAAACTGCAGTATATACCTCCAGAATGAAGATAATCACAACCAAACGGCAATACTTAACCCCTGAATAAACACAATACAAACAACACCACAGTTCTTACCCCCAGAATGAACACAATCCAAAGCAAACTGCAGTATTTACCTCCAGACTAAAGACAATCCCAATCAAACTGTAGTACTTACCCCCAAATAAACACAATCCAAACCAACCTGCAGTATTTAACAACAGAATAAAGAAAATCCAAACCAAACTGCAATAATTACCCTAGAATAAACACAATCCAAATGAAACTGCAGTACTTAATCCACAATAAACACAATCTAATCAAAACTGCTGTACTTAACCCAGAATAAACACAATCTAACCCAAACTGCAGTATTTACCCCAGAATAAACACAATCCAAACCAAATTGCAGTACCTAATACAGAATAAACACGATACAAACCAAACTGCAGTATGTACCCCAGAATAAGCATAATCCAAACCAAACTGCAGTATTTACCCCCAGAATGAAGACAATCCCTACTAAACTGCAGCATTTACTCCAGAATAAACACAATCCCAACCAAACTGCAGTATTTATGCCCAGAATAAACACAATCCAAACCGCAGTATGTACCCCCAGAATAAACACAATCCCAACCAAATTGCAGTACTTGACCTAGAATAAACACAATCCAAACTAGACTACAGTACTTACCCCCAGAATGATCACAATCATAATCAAACTGCATAATTTACCCCCAGAATGACCACAATCCCTACCAAACTGCAACATTTACTCCGGACTAAACACAAACACAACCAATCTGCAGTATTTAGCCCAAAATAAACAGAATCCAAACCAAACTGCGGCACGTAACCCAGAATAAATAAATCCAAACCAAACTGCAGTACTTAGCCCAGAATGAACACAATCCGAATTAAACTGCAGTATCTACTTTGGTATAAACAAAATCTAAAAGAAACTGCAGTACTTACCTCAGAACAAACACAATCAAAAGCAAATTGCAGTCCTTACACCCAGAATGAACACAATCCCAAAGAAACTGCAGTACTAAACCCAGAATAAACACAATCCAAACTACACTACAGTACTTAGCCCCAGAATGAACATAATCATAATCAAACTGCATAATTTACCCCCAGAATGACCACAATCCCAACCAAACTGCAACATTTACTCCGGACTAAACACAAACACAACCAATCTGCAGTATTTAGCCCAAAATAAACAGAATCCAAACCAAACTGCGGCACGTAACCCAGAATAAACAGATCCAAAGCAAACTGCAGTACTTAGCACAGAATGAACACAATCCGAATTAAACGGCAGTATCTACCGTGGAATGACCATAATCCAAAAGAAACTGCAGTACTTACCACAGAACAAACACAATCAAAACCAAACTACAGTCTTTAACCCCAGAATGAACACAGTCCAAACAGACTGCAGTATTTACCCCCAGAATGAAGACAATCCCAACCAAACTGCAGCATTTACTCCAGAATAAAAACAATCACAACCAAACTGCAGTATTTATGCCCAGAATAAACACAATCCAAACCGCAGTATGTACCCCCAGAATAAACACAATCCCAAACAAACTGCAGTATTTGACCCAGAAAAAACACAATCCAAACTACACCACAGTACTTACCCCCAGAATGAACACAATCATAGCCAAACTGCAAAATTTACCCCCAGAATGACCACAATTCCAACCAAACTGCAACATTTACTCCGGACTAAACACAAACACAACCAATCTTCAGTATTTACCCCAGAATAAACAGAACCCAAACCAAACTGCGGCACGTAGCCCAGAATAAATAAATCCAAACCAAACTGCAGTACTTAGCCCAGAATGAACACAATCCAAATTAAACTGCAGTATCTACATTGGTATAAACACATTCCAAAAGAAACTGCAGTACTTACCTCAGAACAAACACAATCAATACCAAATTGCAGTCCTTACCCCCAGAATGAACACAATCCCAATGAAACTGCAGTACTTAACCCAGAATAAACACAATCCAAACAAAGCTGCAGTAACTACCCCAGAATAAACACAATCTAAACCAAACTGCAGTACTTAACCCAGAATAAACACAACCCAAACCAAACTACAGAACGTAACTCAGAATAAACACAATCCAAACCAAACTGCAATATTTACCATAGAGAAAAACACAATACAATTGTAGTATTTTCCCCCAGGATGAACACATTCCCAACCAAACTGCAGTACTTACCCCCGTAATGAAAACAATCCAAACTAAACTGCAGTACCTATCATCAAAATGAACACAATCCCAACCAAACTGCAGTACTTACCCCAGAATGAACACAATCCCAACCAAACTGCAGTAATTACCCCCAGAATGAACACAACCCAAAACTAACTGTAGTACTTAACCCAGAATAAACACAATCCAAACTTAACTGCAGTACTTAACACCAGAATGAACACAATCATAACCAAACTGCATAAATTACCTCCGGAATCACCACAATCCCAACCAAACTGCAACATTTACTCTGGACTAAACACAAACACAACCAAACTGCAGTATTTATCCAAGAATAAACACAATCCAAACCAAACTGTGGCACGTAACCCAGAATAAAACAATCCAAACCAAACTGCAGTACTTAGCCCAGAATGAACACAATCCGAATTAAACTGCAGTATCTACTGTGGAATGACCACAATCCAAAAGAAACTGCTGTACTTACCACAGAACAAGCACAATCAAAACCAAACTGCAGTCTTTACCCCCAGAATGAACACAATCCCAATGAAACTGCAGTACTTAACCCAGAATAAACACAATCCAAACCAAACTGAAGTACTTACCCCAGAATAAACACAATACAAACCAAACTGTGGCACGTAACCCAGAATAAAACAATCGAAACCAAACTGCAGTACTTAGCCCAGAATGAACACAATCCGAATTAAACTGCAGTATCTACTGTGGAATGACCACAATCCAAAAGAAACTGCTGTACTTACCACAGAACAAGCACAATCAAAACCAAACTGCAGTCTTTACCCCCAGAATGAACACAATCCCAATGAAACTGCAGTACTTAACCCAGAATAAACACAATCCAAACCAAACTGCAGTACTTACCCCAGAATAAACACAATCCAAACCAAACTGCAATATTTACACCATAAAAAACAACCCAAAACAAACTGCAGTACTTATCCCCAGAATGAACACAATCCAAACTAAACTGCAGTATTTAACCCCAGAATAAACATAATCCAAACAAAATTGCAGGCTTTACCCCAGAATAAACACAATCCAAATTAAACTGCAGCATTTAGCCCAGAATACAAACAATCTCAACAAAAGTGCACTCCTTACTCCCAGAATGAACACAATCCCAAGAAAACTGCAGTACTTACCACAGAATAAACACAACCCAAAACTAACTGCAGTACTTCACCCAGAATAAACACAATCCAAACTAAACTGCTGTATTTATCCCAGGATAAACACAATCCCAACCAAACTGCTGTATTTACGCCCAAAATGACCACAGTCCCTACCAAACTGCAGCATTTACTCCAGAATAAAAACAATCCCAACCAAACTGCAGTACGTACCCCCAGAATAAACACAACCCAAACCAAACTGCAGTATTTAACAACGGAATAAACAAACTCCAAACCAAACTGCAGTAAGTCCCCTAGAATAAACACAAACAAAATGAAACTACTGTACTTAATCCACAATAATCACAATCTAATCAAAACTACTGTACTTAACCTAGACTAAACACAATCTGAACCAAACTGCAGTACTTACCACAGAATAAACACAATCCAAACCAAACTACAGAACGTAACTCAGAACAAACACAATCAAAACCAAACTGCAGTCCTTACCCCCAGAATGAACACAGTCAAAACAAAGCTGCAGTATCTACCCCAGAATAAACACAATCCAGCCTAAACTGCAGTATTTACCTCAAAGAAAGACGCAATCCAAAATAAACTGCAGTGCTTACCCCAGAACAAACACAATCCAAAATAAACTGCAGCATTTAGCCCAGAATAAACACAATCTCAACAAAAGTGCACTCCTTACTCCCAGAATGAACACAATCACAAGCAAACTGCAGTACTTACCACAGAATAAACACAATCCAAACCAAACTGCAGTACTTACCACCAGAATAAACACAATCCAAACTAAACTGCAGCATTTACCCCAGGATAAACACAATCCCAACCAAACTGTTGTATTTACCCCCAGAATGACCACAGTTCCAACCAAACTGCAGCATTTACTCCAGAATAAAAACAATCCCAACCAAATTGCAGTAATTACCCCCAGAATGAATTCAATCCAAACCAAAGGGCAGTACTTACCCCCAGAATAAACACAATACAAACTACATCACCATATTTACCCCCAGAATAAACACAACCCCAACCAAACTGCAGTATTTATGCCCAGAATAAACACTATCCCAATAACATTGCAGAATTTAACCACAGAATAAACAAAGTCCAAACCAAACTACAGTAATTACCCTAGAATAAACACAATCCAAACGAAACTGCAGTACTTAATCCAGAATAACCACAACCTAATACAAACTGCTGTTCATAACACAGAATAAACACAATCTAAACCAATCTGCAGTACTTAACATAGAATAAAAACAATCCAAACTAAACTACAGTACGTAACCCAGAATAAACACAGTCCAAACCAAACTACAGTACATAACCCAGAATGAACACAACCCAGACTAAACTGCAGTACCTCCCCAGGAATAAAGACTACCGAAACCAACCTGCAATATTTAACCCAAAGAAAAACACAACTCAAACCAAACTGCAGTGTTTACACCCAAAATGAACACAATCCAAGCCACACTGCAGTACTTAGCCCCAGAATGAACACAATCCAAACCAAAGGGCAGTACTTCCCGCAGAATAAACACAATCCCAATCAAACTGCAGGACATGACCCGGAATAAACAAAACCCAAACAAAACTGCAGGCTTTGCCCCAGAATAAACACAATTCAAACTAAACTGCAGTATTTACACCAGGAGAAACACAACCCCAACCAAACTGCTGTATCTACCCCCGGAATGAAGACAATCACAACCAAATGGCAGTACTTAAACCCTGAATATAAAATACAAACTACACCGCAGTACTTACCCCTAGAATGAACACAATGCCAAACAGACTGTACTATTTACACCCAAAATGAAGACAATCCCAACCAAACTGCAGCATTTACTCCAGAATAAACACAATCACAACCAAACTGCAGTATTTATACCCAGAATAAACACAATCTAAACTGCAGTATGTACCCACAGAATAAACACAATCCCAAACAAACTGCAGTACTTGACCTAGAATAAACACAATCCAAACTACACCACAGTACTTACCCCCAGAACGAACACAATCATAACCAAACTGCTTAATTTACCCCCAGAATGACCACAATCCCAACCAAACTGCAACATTTACTCCGGACTAAACACAAACACAACCAATCTGCAGTATTTACCCCAGAATAAACAGAATCCAAACCAAACTGCGGCACGTAACCCAGAATAAACAAATCCAAACCAAACTGCAGTACTTAGCCCAGAATGAACACAATCCAAATTAAACTGCAGTATCTATTGTGGAATGACCACAATCCAAAAGAAACTGCTGTACTTACCACAGAACAAACACAATCAAAACCAAACTGCAGTCTTTACCCCCAGAATGAACACAATCCCAATGAAACTGCAGTACTTAACCCAGAATAAACACAATCCAAAATAAACTGCAGTACTGACACCAGAACAAACACAATCCAAACTAACCTACACAATTTACCCAAGAATAAACACAATCTGAACCAAACTGCAATATTTACACCATAAAAAACAACCCAAAACAAACTGCAGTACTTACCCCCAGAATGAACACAATCCAAACTAAACTGCAGTATTTAACCCAAGAATAAACATAATCCAAACAAAATTGCAGCCTTTACCCCAGAATAAACACAATCCAAACTAAACTGCAGCATTTAGCCCAGAATACAAACAATCTCAACAAAAGTGCACTCCTTACTCCCAGAATGAACACAATCCCAAGAAAACGGCAGTACTTACCACAGAATAAACACAACCCAAAACTAACTGCAGTATTTAACAACGGAATAAACAAAATCCAAACCAAACTGCAGTAAGTCCCCTAGAATACACACAAACAAAATGAAACTACAGTACTTAATCCACAATAATCACAATCTAATCAAAACTACTGTACTTAACCTAGACTAAACACAATCTGAACCAAACTGCAGTACTTACCACAGAACAAACACAATCCAAAATAAACTGCAGCATTTAGCCCAGAATAAACACAATCTCAACAAAAGTGCACTCCTTATTCCCAGAATGAACACAATCCCAAGAAAACTGCAGTACTTACCACAGAATAAACACAACCCAAAACTAACTGCAGTACTTCACCCAGAATAAACACAATCCAAACTAAACTGCTGTATTTATCCCAGGATAAACACAATCCCAACCAAACTTCTGTATTTACGCCCAAAATACCACAGTCCCAACCAAACTGCAGCATTTACTCCAGAATAAACAAAATCCCAACCAAACTGCAGTAATTACCTCCAGAATGAATGCAATCCAAACCAAACTGCAGTACCTACCAACAGAATAAACACAATCCAAACCAAACTGCAGTATTTAATAACAGAATAAACTAAATCCAAACCAAACTGCAGTAAGTCCCCTAGAATAAACACAAACAAAATGAAACTACTGTACTTAATCCACAATAATCACAATCTAATCAAAACTACTGTACTTAACCCAGAATAAACACAATCAAAACCAAACTGCAGTCCTTACCCCCAGAATGAACACAGTCAAAACAAAGCTGCAGTATCTACCCCAGAATAAACACAATCGAGCCTAAACTGCAGTATTTACCTCAAAGAAAGACGCAATCCAAAATAAACTGCAGTGCTTACCCCAGAACAAACACAATCCAAAATAAACTGCAGCATTTAGCCCAGAATAAACACAATCTCAACAAAAGTGCACTCCTTACTCCCAGAATGAACACAATCCCAAGAAAACTGCAGTACTTAACACAGAATAAACACAACCCAAAACTAACTGCAGTACTTCACCCAGAATAAACACAATCCAAACTAAACTGCTGTATTTATCCCAGGATAAACACAATCCCAACCAAACTGCTGTATTTACGCCCAAAATGACAACAGTCCCAACCAAACTGCAGCATTTACTCCAGAATAAACAAAATCCCAACCAAACTGCAGTAATTACCTCCAGAATGAATGCAATCCAAACCAAACTGCAGTACCTACCAACAGAATAAACACAATCCAAACCAAATTGCAGTATTTAATAACAGAATAAACTAAATCCAAACCAAACTGCAGTAAGTCCCCTAGAATAAACACAAACCAAATGAAACTACTGTACTTAATCCACAATAATCACAATCTAATCAAACCTGCTGTACTTAACCCAGAATAAACACAATCTAAACCAAACTGCAGTACTTACCCGAGAATAAACACAATCCAAACCAAACTACAGAACGTAACTCAGAATAAACACAATCCAAACCAAACTGCAGTACTTAGCCCAGAATGAACGCAATCCAAATTAAACTGCAGTATCTACCATGGAATGAACACAATCCAAAAGAAACTGCAGTACTTACCACACAACAAACACAAACAAAACCAAACTGCAGACCTTACCCCCAGAATGAACACAGTCAAAACAAAGCTGCAGTATCGACCACAGAATAAACACAATGCAGCCTAAACTGCAGTATTTACCTCAAGGAAAAATGCAATACAAAATAAACTGCAGTACTTAACCCAGAGCAGACGCAATCAAAAATAAACTGCAGCATTTAGCCCAGAATAAACACAATCTCAACAAAAGTGCACTCCTTACTCCCACAATGAACACAATCCCAAGCAAACTGCAGTACTTACCACAGAATAAAAACAATCCAAACTAAACTACAGTACGTTACCCAGAATAAACACAGTCCAAACCAAAATACAGTACGTAACCCAGTATAAACACAACCCAAACTAAACTGCAGTACCTCCCCAGGAATAAAGACTATCGAAACCAACCTGCAATATTTAACCCAAAAAAAAACACAACTCAAACCAAACTGCAGTGTTTACACCCAAAATGAACACAATCCAAGCCACACTGCAGTACTTAGCCCCAGAATAAACAAAACCCAAACAAAACTGCATGCTTTACCCCAGAATAAACACAATTCAAACTAAACTGCAGTATTTACACCAGGATAAACACGACCCCAACCAAACTGCTGTATTTACCCCCAGAATGAAGACAATCACAACCAAATGGCAGTACTTAACCCCTGAATAAAAAATATAAACTACACCACGGTACTTACCCCAAGAATGAACACAATCCCAAACAGACCGCAGTATTTACCCCCAGAATGAAGACAATCCCAACCAAACTGCAGCATTTACTCCAGAATAAACACAATCCCAACCAAACTGCAGTATTTATACCCAGAATAAACACAATCTAAGCTGCAGTATGTACCTCCAGAATAAACACAATCCCAAACAAACTGTAGTACTTGATCTAGAATAAACACAATCCAAACTACACCACAATACTTACCCCCAGAATGAACACAATCATAACCAAACTGCTTAATTTACCCCCAGAATGACCACAATCCCAACCAAACCGCAACATTTACTCGGGTCTAAACACAAACACAACCAATTTGCAGTATTTACCTCAGAATAAACACAATCCAAACCAAACTGCGGCACGTAACCCAGAATAAACACAATCTAAACCAAACTGCAGTACTTACCCCAGAATAAACAGAACCCAAACCAAACCACAGAACGCAACTCAGAATAAACACAACCCAAAGCAAACTGCAATATTTACCCTAGAGAAAAACTCAATCCAAACCAATTTGTAGTATTTTCCCCCAGGATGAAGACATTCCTAAACAAACTGCAGTACTTACCCCCGTAATGAAAACAATCCAAACTAAACTGCAGTACCTATCGCCAAAATGAACACAATCCCAACCAAACTGCAGTATTTACCACAGAATGAACACAATCCCAACCAAACTGCAGTAATTACCCCCAGAATGAACACATTCCAAAATAAAACGAGTACTGACCCCAGAACAAACACAATCCAAACTAACCAGCAGCATTTACCCCAGAATAAACACAATCTCAACAAAAGTGCCCTGCTTACCCACAGAATGAACACAATCCCAAGCAAACTGCAGTACTTACCCCAGAATAAACACAATCCAAACCAAACTGCAATATTTACACCATAAAAAACAATGCAAAACAAACTGCAGTACTTACCCCGAGAATAAACACAATCCAAACTAAACTGCAGTATTTACCCCAGAATAAACACAATCCCAACTAAACTACAGAATGTAACTCGGAATAAACACAATCCAAACCAAACTGCAGTACTTACCCCCAGAATGAACACAATCCAAACTAAACTGCAGTATTAAACCCCAGAATAAACACAATCCAAACAAAATTGCAGCCTTTACCCCAGAATAAACACAATCCAAACTAAACTGCAGTACTTATCGCAGGATAAACACAATCTCAACCAAACTGCTGTACTTACCCCCAAAATGACCTCAGTCCCAACCAAACTGCAGCACTTACTCCAGAATAAACAAAATCCAAACCAAACTACAGAACGAAACTCAGAATAAACACAATCCAAACCAAATTGCAGTACTTAGCCCAGAATGAACAAAATCCGAATTAAACTGCAGTATCTACCATGGAATGATCACAATCCAAAAGAAACTGCAGTACTTACCACACAACAAACACAATCAACACCAAACTGCAGTCCTTACCCCCAGAACGAACACAGTCCAAACAAAGCTGCAGTATCGACCCCAGAATAAACACAATGCAGCCTAAACTGCAGTATTTACCTCAAAGAAAAACACAATACAAAATAAACTGCAGCATTTAGCACAGAATAAAAACAATCTCACAAAAGTGCACTCCTTACTCCCAGAATGAACACAATCCCAAGAAAACTGCAGTACATACCACAGAATAAACACAACCCAAAACTAACTACAGTACTTCACCCAGAATAAACACAATCCAAACCAAACGGCAGTACTTAGCCCAGAATAAACACAATCCAAACTTAACTGCAGTACTTTAAACCAGAATGAACACAATCATAACCAAACTGCATAATTTACCCCCAGAATGACCACAATCCCAACCAAACTGCAACATTTCCTCCGGACTAAAAACAAACACAACCAAACTGTAGTATTTACCCCAGAGTAAACACAATCCAAACCAAACTGCGGCACGTAACCCAGAATAAAAAATCCAAACCAAACTGCAGTGCTTAGCCCAGAATGAACACAATCCAAATTAAACTGCAGTATCTACCGTGGAATGACCACAATCCAAAATAAACTGCAGTACTGACCCCAGAACAAACATAATCCAAACTAACCTGCAGCATTTACCCCAGAATAAACACAATCTCAACAAAAGTGCACTCCTTGCCCACAGAATGAACACAATCCCAAGAAAACTGCAGTACTTACTCCAGAATAAACACAATCCAAACCAAACTGCAATATTTACACCATAAAAAACAATCCAAAACTAACTGCAGTACTTACCCCCAGAATGAACACAATCCAAACTAAACTGCAGTATTTAACCCCAGAATAAACATAATCCAAACAGAATTGCAGCCTTTAGCCCAGAATAAACACAATCCAAACTAAACTGCAGTATTTAACCCCAGAATAAACACAATCCCAACTAAACTGTAGAACGTAACTCAGAATATACACAATCCAAACCAAACTGCAGTACTTACCCCCAGAATGAACACAATCCAAACTAAACTGCAGTATTTAACCCCAGAATATACACAATCCAAACAAAATTGCAGCCTTTACCCCAGAAAAAACACAATCCAAACTAAACTGCTGTATTTATCCCAGGATAAACACAATCACAACCAAACTGCTGTATGTACGCCCAAAATGACCACAGTCCCAACCAAACTGCAGCATTTACTCCAGAATAAACAAAATCCCAACCAAACTGCAGTAATTACCTCCAGAATGAATGCAATCCAAACCAAACTGCAGTACCTACCAACAGAATAAACACAATCCAAACCAAACTGCAGTATTTAATAAGAGAATAAACTAAATCCAAACCAAACTGCAGTAAGTCCTCTGGAATAAACACAAACAAAATGAAACTACTGTACTTAATCCACAATAATCACAATCTAATCAAAACTGCTGTACTTAACCCAGAATAAACACAATCTAAACCAAACTGCAGTACTTACCCGAGAATAAACACAATCCAAACCAAACTACAGAACGTAACTCAGAATAAAGACAATCCAAACCAAACTGCAGTACTTACCCGAGAATAAACACAATCCAAACCAAACTGCAGTACTGAGCCCAGAATGAACGCAATCCAAATTAAACTGCAGTATCTACCATGGAATGAACACAATCCAAAAGAAACTGCAGTACTTACCACACAACAAACACAATCAAAACCAAACTGCAGACCTTACCCCCAGAATGAACACAGTCAAAACAAAGCTGCAGTATCGACCACAGAATAAACACAATGCAGCCTAAACTGCAGTATTTACCTCAAGGAAAAACGCAATACAAAATAAACTGCGTTACTTAACCCAGAGCAGACGCAATCAAAAATAAACTGCAGCATTTAGCCCAGAATAAACACAATCTCAACAAAAGTGCACTCCTTACTCCCACAATGAACACAATCCCAAGCAAACTGCAGTACTTACCACAGAATAAAAACAATCCAAACTAAACTACAGTACGTTACCCAGAATAAACACAGTCCAAACCAAACTACAGCACGTAACCCAGTATAAACACAACCCAAACTAAACTGCAGTACCTCCCCAGAAATAAAGACTATCGAAACCAACCTGCAATATTTAACCCAAAGAAAAACACAACTCAAACCAAACTGCAGTGTTTACACCCAAAATGAACACAATCCAAGCCACACTGCAGTACTTAGCCCCAGAATAAACAAAATCCAAACAAAACTGCATGCTTTACCCCAGAATAAACACAATTCAAACTAAACTGCAGTATTTACACCAGGATAAACACGACCCCAACCAAACTGCTGTATTTACCCCCAGAATGAAGACAATCACAACCAAATGGCAGTACTTAACCCCTGAATAAAAAATATAAACTACACCACGGTAGTTACCCCAAGAATGAACACAATCCCAAACAGACCGCAGTATTTACCCCCAGAATGAAGACAATCCCAACCAAACTGCAGCATTTACTCCAGAATAAACACAATCCCAACCAAACTGCAGTATTTATACCCAGAATAAACACAATCTAAGCTGCAGTATGTACCTCCAGAATAAACACAATCCCAAACAAACTGTAGTACTTGATCTAGAATAAACACAATCCAAACTACACCACAATACTTACCCCCAGAATGAACACAATCATAACCAAACTGCTTAATTTACCCCCAGAATGACCACAATCCCAACCAAACTGCAACATTTACTCCGGTCTAAACACAAACACAACCAATTTGCAGTATTTACCTCAGAATAAACACAATCCAAACCAAACTGCGGCACGTAACCCAGAATAAACACAATCTAAACCAAACTGCAGTACTTACCCCAGAATAAACAGAACCCAAACCAAACTACAGAACGTAACTCAGAATAAAGACAACCCAAAACAAACTGCAATATTTACCCTAGAGAAAAACTCAATCCAAACCAATTTGTAGTATTTTCCCCCAGGATGAAGACATTCCTAAACAAACTGCAGTACTTACCCCCGTAATGAAAACAATCCAAACTAAACTGCAGTACCTATCGCCAAAATGAACACAATCCCAACCAAACTGCAGTATTTACCCCAGAATGAACACAATCCCAACCAAACTACAGTAATTACCCCCAGAATGAACACAATCTCAACAAAAGTGCCCTCCTTACCCACAGAATAAACAGAATCCAAACCTAACTGCGGCACGTAACCCAGAATAAACAAATCCAAACCAAACTGCAGTACGTAGCCCAGAATGAACACAATCCAAATTAAACTGCACTATCTACCGTGGAAAAACCACAATCCAAAAGAAACTGCTGTACTTACCACAGAACAAACACAATCAAAACCAAACTGCAGTCTTTACCCCCAAAATGAACACAATCCCAATGAAACTGCAGTAATTATCCCAGAATAAACACAATCCAAAATAAACCGAGGACTGACCCCAGAACAAACACAATCCAAACTAACCAGCAGCATTTACCCCAGAATAAACACAATCTCAACAAAAGTGCCCTCCTTACCCACAGAATGAACACAATCCCAAGCAAACTGCAGTACTTACCCCAGAATAAACACAATCCAAACCAAACTGCAATATTTACACCATAAAAAACAACGCAAAACAAACTGCAGTACTTACCCCCAGAATGAACACAATCCAAACTAAACTGCAGTATTTACCCCAGAATAAACACAATCCCAACTAAACTACAGAATGTAACTCAGAATAAACACAATCCAAACCAAACTGCAGTACTTACCCCCAGAATGAACACAATCCAAACTAAACTGCAGTATTAAACCCCAGAATAAACACAATCCAAACAAAATTGCAGCCTTTACCCCAGAATAAACACAATCCAAACTAAACTGCTGTACTTATCGCAGGATAAACACAACCTCAACCAAACTGCTGTACTTACCCCCATAATGACCTCAGTCCCAACCAAACTGCAGCATTTACTCCGGAATAAACAAAATCCAAACCAAACTGCAGTAATTACCGCCAGAATGAATGCAATCCAAACCAAACTGCAGTACCTACCAACAGAATAAACACAACCCAAACCAAACTGCAGTATTTAATAAGAGAATAAACTAAATCCAAATCAAACTGCAGTAAGTCCCCTAGAATAAACACAAACCAAATGAAACGACTGTACTTAATCCACAATAATCACAATCTATTCAAAACTGCTGTACTTAACCCAGAATAAACACAATCTAAACCAAACTGCAGTACTTACCCGAGAATAAACACAATCCAAACCAAACTACAGAACGAAACTCAGAATAAACACAATCCAAACCAAATTGCAGTACTTAGCCCAGAATGAACAAAATCCGAATTAAACTGCAGTATCTACCATGGAATGATCACAATCCAAAAGAAACTGCAGTACTTACCACACAACAAACACAATCAACACCAAACTGCAGTCCTTACCCCCAGAACGAACACAGTCCAAACAAAGCTGCAGTATCGACCCCAGAATAAACACAATGCAGCCTAAACTGCAGTATTTACCTCAAAGAAAAACACAATACAAAATAAACTGCAGCATTTAGCACAGAATAAAAACAATCTCAACAAAAGTGCACTCCTTACTCCCAGAATGAACACAATCCCAAGAAAACTGCAGTACATACCACAGAATAAACACAACCCAAAACTAACTACAGTACTTCACCCAGAATAAACACAATCCAAACCAAACGGCAGTACTTAGCCCAGAATAAACACAATCCAAACTTAACTGCAGTACTTAACACCAGAATGAACACAAGCATAACCAAACTGCATAATTTACCCCCAGAATGACCACAATCCCAACCAAACTGCAACATTTCCTCCGGACTAAACATAAACACAACCAAACTGTAGTATTTACCCCAGAGTAAACACAATCCAAACCAAACTGCGGCACGTAACCCAGAATAAAAAATCCAAACCAAACTGCAGTGCTTAGCCCAGAATGAACACAATCCAAATTAAACTGCAGTATCTACCGTGGAATGACCACAATCCAAAATAAACTGCAGTACTGACCCCAGAACAAACATAATCCAAACTAACCTGCAGCATTTACCCCAGAATAAACACAATCCAAACTAAACTGCTGTATTTATCCCAGGATAAACACAATCCCAACCAAACTGCTGTATTTACGCCCAAAATGACCACAGTCCCAACCAAACTGCAGCATTTACTCCAGAATAAACAAAATCCAAACCAAACTGCAGTAATTACCCCCAGAATGAATGCAATCCAAACCAAACTGCAGGAGCTACCAACAGAATAAACACAATCCAAACCAAACTGCAGTATTAAACAACGGAATAAACAAAATCCAAACCAAACTGCAGTAAGTCCCCTAGAATAAACACAAACCAAATGAAACTACAGTACTTAATCCACAATAATCACAATCTAATCAAAACTGCTGTACTTAACCCAGAATAAACACAATCTAAACCAAACTGCAGTACTTACCCGAGAATAAAAACAATCCAAACCAAACTACAGAACGTAACTCAGAATAAACACAATCCAAACCAAACTGCAGTACTTAGCCCAGAATGAACGCAATCCAAATTAAACTGCAGTATCTACCAAGGAATGAACACAATCCAAAAGAATCTGCAGTACTTACCACACAACAAACACAATCAAAACCAAACTGCAGACCTTACCCCCAGAATGAACACAGTCAAAACAAAGCTGCAGTATCGACCACAGAATAAACACAATGCAGCCTAAACTGCAGTATTTACCTCAAGGAAAAACGCAATACAAAATAAACTGCAGTACTTAACCCAGAACAGACACAATCAAAAATAAACTGCAGCATTTAGCCCAGAATAAACACAATCTCAACAAAAGTGCACTCCTTACTCCCACAATGAACACAATCCCAAGCAAACTGCAGTACTTACCACAGAATAAAAACAATCCAAACTAAACTACAGTACGTAACCAGAATAAACATAGTCCAAACCAAACTACAGTACGTAACCCAGTATAAACACAACCCAAACTAAACTGCAGTACCTCCCCAGGAATAAAGACTATCGAAACCAACCTGCAATATTTAACTCAAAGAAAAAAACAACTCAAAACAAACTGCAGTGTTTACACCCAAAATGAACAAATTCCAAGCCACACTGCAGTACTTAGCCCCAGAATGAACACAATCCAAACCAAAGGGCAGTACTTACCCCAGAATAAACAGAACCCAAACCAAACTACAGAACGTAACTCAGAATAAACACAATCCAAACCAAACTGCAATATTTACCCAAGAGCGAAACACAATCCAAACCAAATTGTAATATTTTCCCCCAGGATGAACACATTCCCAACCAAACTGCAGTACTTACCCCCGTAGTGAAAACAAACCAAACTAAACTACAGTACCTATCGCCAAAATGAACACAATCCCAACCAAACTGCAATATTTACCCCAGAATGAACACAATCCCAACAAAACTGCAGTACTTACCCCCAGAATGAACACAACCCAAAACTAACTGCAGTACTTAACCCAGAATAAACACAATCCAAACCAAACGGCAGTACTTAACACATAATAAACACAATCCAAACTTAACTGCAGTACTTAACACCAGAATGAACACAATCATAACCAAACTGCATAATGTACCCTCAGAATGACCACAATCCCAACCAAACTGCAACATTTAATCTGGACTAAACACAAACACAACCAAACTGCAGTATTTACCGCAGAAGAAACACAATACAAACCAAACTGGGGCACGTAACCCAAAATAAAAAAATCCAAACCAAACTGCAGTACTTGGCCCAGAATGAACACAATCCGAATTAAACTGCAGAATCTACCGTGGAATGACCACAATCCAAAAGAAACTGCTATACTTACCACAGAACAAACACAATCAAAACCAAACTGCAGTCTTTACCCCGAGAATGAACACAATCCCAATGAAACTGCAGTACTTATCCCAGAATAAACACAATCCAAAATAAACTGCAGTACTGACCACAGAACAAACATAATCCAAACTAACCTGCAGCATTTACCCCGGAATAAACACAATCTCAACAAAAGTGCACTCCTTACCCACAGAATGAACACAATCCCAAGCAAACTGCAGTACTTACCCCAGAATAAATACAATCCAAACGAAACTCCAAAATTTACACCATAAAAAACAATCCAAAGCAAACTGCAGTACTTACCCCCAGAATGAACACAATCCAAACTAAACTGCAGTATTTAACCCCAGAATAAACACAATCCAAACACAACTGCAGCCTTTACCCCAGAATGAACACAATCCAAACTAAACTGCTGTATTTATCCCAGGATAAACACAATCCCAACCAAACTGCTGTATTTACCCCCAAAATGACAACAGTCCCAACCAAACTGCAGCATTTACTCCAGAATAAACAAAATCCCAACCAAACTGCAGTAATTAACCCCAGAATGAATGCAATCCAAACCAAACTGCAGTACGTACCCGCAGAATAAACAAAATCCAAACCAAACTGCAGTAAGTCCTCTGGAATAAACACAAACAAAATGAAACTACTGTACTTAATCCACAATAATCACAATCTAATCAAAACTGCTGTACTTAACCCAGAATAAACACAATCTAAACCAAACTGCAGTACTTACCCGAGAATAAAAACAATCCAAACCAAACTACAGAACGTAACTCAGAATAAACACAATCCAAACCAAACTGCAGTACTTAGCCCAGAATGAACACAATCCGAATTAAACTGCAGTATCTACCATGGAATGACCACAATCCAAAAGAAACTGCAGTACTTACCACACAACAAACACAATCCGAACCAAACTGCAGTCCTTACCCCCAGAATGAACACAATCCAAACAAAGCTGCAGTATCTACCCCAGAATAAGCACAATCCAGCCTAAACTGCAGTATTTACCTCAAAGAAAGACTCAATCCAAAATAAACTGCAGTGCATACCCCAGAACAAACACAATCCAAAATAAACTGCAGTGCATACCCCAGAAGAAACACAATCCAAAATAAACTGCAGCATTTAGCCCAGAATAAACACAATCTCAACAGAAGTGCACTCCTTACTCCCAGAATGAACACAATCACAAGCAAACTGCTGTACTTACCACAGAATAAATACAATCCAAATCAAACTGCAGTACTAAACCCAGAACAAACACAATCCAAAATAAACTGCAGCATTTACCCCAGAATAAACACAATCTCAACAGACGTGCACTCCTTACTCCCAGAATAAAAACAATCCCAAGAAAACTGCAGTACCTATCACAGAATAAACACAATCCAAACCAAACTGCAGTATTCAACAACGGAATAAACAAAATCCAAACCAAACTGCAGTAAGTCCCCTAGAATAAACACATACCAAATGAAAATACAGTACTTAATCCACAATAATCACAATTTAATCAAAACTGCTGTACTTAACCCAGAATAAACACAATCTAAACCAAACTGCAGTACTTACCCCAGAATAAACACAATCCAAACCAAACTACAAAACGTAACTCAGAACAAACACAATCCGAACCAAACTGCAGTCCTTACCCCCAGAATGAAGACAATCCAAACAAAGCTGTAGTATCTACCCCAGAATAAACACAATCCAGCCTAAACTGCAGTATTTACCTCAAAGAAAGACGCAATCCAAAATAAACTGCAGTGCATACCCCAGAACAAACACAATCCAAAATAAACTGCAGCATTTAGCCCAGAATAAACACAATCTCAACAGAAGTGCACTCCTTACTCCCAGAATGAACACAATCACAAGCAAACTGCAGTACTTGCCACAGAATAAACACAATCCAAACCAAACTGCAGTACTTACCACCAGAATAAACACAACGCAAATTAAACTGCAGTACCTCCCCAGTAATATAGACTATCGAAACCAACCTGCAATATTTAACCCAAACAAAAACACAAATCAAACCAAACTGCTGTGTTTACACCCAAAATGAACACAATCCAAACTAAACTGCAGTATTTAATCCCAGAATAAACACAATCCAAACCAAACTGCAGTACTTACCACCAGAATAAACACAATCCAAACTAAACTGCAGCATTTACCCCAGGATAAACACAATCCCAACCAAACTGTTGTATTTACCCCCGGAATGACCAGAGTCCCAACCAAACTGCAGCATTTACTCCAGAATAAAAACAATCCCAACCAAATTGCAGTAATTACCCCCAGAATGAATTCAATCCAAACCAAAGGGCAGTACTTACCCCCAGAATAAACACAATACAAACTACATCACCATATTTATCCCCAGAATAAACACAACCCCAACCAAACCGCAGTATTTATGCCCAGAATAAACACTATCCCAATAATATTGCAGAATTTAACCACAGAATAAACAAAGTCCAAACCAAACTACAGTAATTACCCTAGAATAAACACAATCCAAACGAAACTGCAGTACTTAATCCAGAATAACCACAACCTAATACAAACTGCTGTTCTTAACACAGAATAAACACAATCTAAACCAATCTGCAGTATTTAAACTAGAATAAAAACAATCCAAACTAAACTACAGTACGTAACCCAGAATAAACACAGTCCAAACCAAACTACAGTACGTAACCCAGAATAAATACAACCCAAACTAAACTGCAGTACCTCCCCAGGAATAAAGACTATCGAAACCAACCTGCAATACTTAGCCCAAACAAAAACACAACTCAAACCAAACTGCAGTGTTTACACCCAAAATGAACACAATCCAAGCCACACTGCAGTACTTAGCCCCAGAATGAACACAATCCAAACCAAAGGGCAGTACTTCCCGCAGAATAAACACAATCCCAATCAAACTGCAGGACATGACCCAGAATAAACAAAACCCAAACAAAACTGCAGGCTTTGCCCCAGAATAAACACAATTCAAACTAAACTGCAGTATTTACACCAGGATAAACACAACCACAACCAAACTGCTGTATTTACCCCCAGAATGAAGACAATCACAGCCAAATGGCAGTACTTAAACCCTGAATATAAAATACAAACTACACCGCAGTACTTACCCCCAGAATGAACACAATGCCAAACAGACTGTAGTATTTACCCCAAAAATGAAGACAATCCCAACCAAACTGCAGCATTTACTCCAGAATAAACACAATCACAACCAAACTGCAGTATTTATACCCAGAATAAACACAATCCAAACCGCAATATGTACCCCCAGAATAAACACAATCCCAAACAAACTGCAGTACTTGACCTAGAATAAACACAATCCAAACTACACCACAGTACTTAACCCCAGAACGAACACAATCATAACCAAACTGCTTAATTTACCCCCAGAATAACCACAATCCCAACCAAACTGCAACATTTACTCCGGACTAAACACAAACACAACCAATCTGCAGTATTTACCCCAGAATAAACAGAATCCAAACCAAACTGCGGCACATAACCCAGAATAAACAAATCCAAACCAAACTGCAGTACTTAGCCCAGAATGAACACAATCCAAATTAAACTGTAGTATCTACCCTGGTGTGAACACAGTCCAAAAGAAACTGCAGTACTTACCTCAGAACAAACACAATCAAAACCAAACTGCAGTCCTTACCCCCAGAATGAACACAATCCCAACGAAACTGCAGTACTTAACCCAGAATAAACACAATCCAAACAAAGCTGCAGTATCTACCCCAGAATAAACACAATCCAAACCTAACAGCAATATTTACCCTAGAGAAAAACACAATCCAAAACAAATTGTAGTATTTTCCCCCAGGATGAACACATTCCCAACCAAACTGCAGTACTTACCCCCATAATGAAAACAATCCAAACTAAACTGCAGTACCTATCATCAAAATGAACACAATCCCAAACAAACTGCAGTACTTACCCCAGAATGAACACAATCCCAACCAAACAGCAGTAATTACCCCCAGAATGAACACAACCCAAAACTAACTGCAGTACTTAACCCAGAATAAACACAATCCAAACTTAACTGCAGTACTTAACACCAGAATGAACACAATCATAACCAAACTGCATAATTTACCTCCAGAATAACCACAATCCCAACCAAACTGCAACATTTACTCTGGACTAAACACAAACACAACCAAACTGCAGTATTTAACCCAGAATAAACACAATACAAACCAAACTACAGAACGTAACCCAGAATAAAACAATCCAAACCAAACTGCAGTACTTAGCCCAGAATGAACACAATCCGAATTAAACTGCAGTATCTATTGTGGAATGACCACAATCCAAAAGGAACTGCTGTACTTACCACAGAACAAACACAATCAAAACCAAACTGCAGTCTTTACCCCAAGAATGAACACAATCCCAATGAAACTGCAGTACTTAACCCAGAATAAACACAATCCAAAATAAACTGCAGTACTGACACCAGAACAAACACAATCCAAACTAATCTACAGAATTTACCCAAGAATAAACACAATCTCAACAAAAGTGCACTCCTTACCCACAGAATGAAGACATTCCCAAGCAAACTGCAGTACTTACCCCAGAATAAACACAATCCAAACCAAACTGCAGTACTTACCCCAGAATAAACACAATCCAAACCAAACTGCAATATTTACACCATAAAAAACAACCCAAAACAAACTGCAGTACTTACCCCCAGAATGAACACAATCCAAACTAAACTGCAGTATTTAACCCAAGAATAAACATAATCCAAACAAAATTGCAGCCTTTACCCCAGAATAAACACAATCCAAACTAAACTGCAGCATTTAGCCCAGAATACAAACAATCTCAACAAAAGTGCACTCCTTACTCCCAGAATGAACACAATCCCAAGAAAACGGCAGTACTTACCACAGAATAAACACAACCCAAAACTAACTGCAGTATTTAACAACGGAATAAACAAAATCCAAACCAAACTGCAGTAAGTCCCCTAGAATAAACACAAACAAAATGAAACTACAGTACTTAATCCACAATAATCACAATCTAAGCAAAACTACTGCACTTAACACAGACTAAACACAATCTAAACCAAACTGCAGTACTTACCCCAGAATAAACACAATCCAAACCAAACTACAGAACGTAAATCAGAACAAACACAATCAAAACCAAACTGCAGTCCTTACCCCCAGAATGAACACAGTCAAAACAAAGCTGCAGTATCTACCCCAGAATTAACACAATCCAGCCTAAACTGCAGTATTTACCTCAAAGAAAGACGCAATCCAAAATAAACTGCAGTGCTTACCCCAGAACAAACACAATCCAAAATAAACTGCAGCATTTAGCCCAGAATAAACACAATCTCAACAAAAGCGCACTCCTTACTCCCAGAATGAACACAATCCCATGAAAACTGCAGTACTTCACCCAGAATAAACACAATCCAAACTAAACTGCTGTATTTATCCCAGGATAAACACAATCCCAACCAAACTGCTGTATTTACGCCCAAAATACCACAGTCCCAACCAAACTGCAGCATTTACTCCAGAATAAACAAAATCCCAACCAAACTGCAGTAATTACCTCCAGAATGAATGCAATCCAAACCAAACTGCAGTACGTACCAACAGAATAAACACAATCCAAACCAAACTGCAGTATTTAATAACAGAATAAACTAAATCCAAACCAAACTGCAGTAAGTCCCCTAGAATAAACACAAACCAAATGAAACTACTGTACTTAATCCACAATAATCACAATCTAATCAAAACTGCTGTACTTAACCCAGAATAAACACAATCTAAACCAAACTGCAGTACTTACCCGAGAATAAACACAATCCAAACCAAACTACAGAACGTAACTCAGAATAAACACAATCCAAACCAAACTGCAGTACTTAGCCCAGAATGAACGCAATCCAAATTAAACTGCAGTATCTACCATGGAATGAACACAATCCAAAAGAAACTGCAGTACTTACCACACAACAAACACAATCAAAACCAAACTGCAGTCCTTACCCCCAGAATGAACACAGTCCAAACAAAGCTGTAGTATCGACCACAGAATAAACACAATGCAGCCTAAACTGCAGTATTTAACTCAAGGAAAAACGCAATACAAAATAAACTGCAGTACTTAACCCAGAGCAGACGCAATCAAAAATAAACTGCAGCATTTAGCCCAGAATAAACACAATCTCAACAAAAGTGCACTCCTTACTCCCACAATGAACACAATCCCAAGCAAACTGCAGTACTTACCACAGAATAAAAACAATCCAAACTAAACTACAGTACGTTACCCAGAATAAACACAGTCCAAACCAAAATACAGTACGTAACCCAGTATAAACACAACCCAAACTAAACTGCAGTACCTCCCCAGGAATAAAGACTATCGAAACCAACCTGCAATATTTAACCCAAAGAAAAACACAACTCAAACCAAACTGCAGTGTTTACACCCAAAATGAACACAATCCAAGCCACACTGCAGTACTTAGCCCCAGAATAAACAAAACCCAAACAAAACTGCATGCTTTACCCCAGAATAAACACAATTCAAACTAAACTGCAGTATTTACACCAGGATAAACACGACCCCAACCAAACTGCTGTATTTACCCCCAGAATGAAGACAATCACAACCAAATGGCAGTACTTAACCCCTGAATAAAAAATATAAACTACACCACGGTAGTTACCCCAAGAACGAACACAATCCCAAACAGACCGTAGTATTTACCCCCAGAATGAAGACAATCCCAACCAAACTGCAGCATTTACTCCAGAATAAACACAATCCCAACCAAACTGCAGTATTTATACCCAGAATAAACACAATCTAAACTGCAGTATGTACCTCCAGAATAAACACAATCCCAGACAAACTGTAGTACTTGATCTAGAATAAACACAATCCAAACTACACCACAATACTTACCCCCAGAATGAACACAATCATAACCAAACTGCTTAATTTACCCCCAGAATGACCACAATCCCAACCAAACTGCAACATTTACTCCGGTCTAAACACAAACACAACCAATTTGCAGTATTTACCTCAGAATAAACACAATCCAAACCAAACTGTGGCACGTAACCCAGAATAAACACAATCTAAACCAAACTGCAGTACTTACCCCAGAATAAACAGAACCCAAACCAAACTACAGAACGTAATTCAGAATAAACACAACCCAAAATAAACTGCAATATTTACCCTAGAGAAAAACTCAATCCAAAACAAATTGTAGTATTTTCCCCCAGGATGAAGACATTCCTAAACAAACTGCAGTACTTACCCCCATAATGAAAACAATCCAAACTAAACTGCAGTACCTATCGCCAAAATGAACACAATCCCAACCAAACTGCAGTATTTACCCCAGAATGAACACAATCCCAACCAAACTGCAGTAATTACTCCCAGAATGAACACAATCCAAAATAAAACGAGTACTGACCCCAGAACAAACACAATACAACCTAACCAGCAGCATTTACCACAGAATGAACACAATCTCAACAAAAGTGCCCTCCTTACCCACAGAATAAACAGAATCCAAACCTAACTGTGGCACGTAACCCAGAATAAAAAAATCCAAACCAAACTGCAGTACGTAGCCCAGAATGAACACAATCCAAATTAAACTGCAGTATCTACCGTGGAAAAACCACAATCCAAAAGAAACTGCTGTACTTACCACAGAACAAACACAATCAAAACCAAACTGCAGTCTTTACCCCCAAAATGAACACAATCCCAAAGAAACTGCAGTAATTATCCCAGAATAAACACAATCCAAAATAAACCGAGGACTGACCCCAGAACAAACACAATCCAAACTAACCAGCAGCATTTGCCCCAGAATAAACACAATCTCAACAAAAGTGCCCTCCTTACCCACAGAATGAACACAATCCCAAGCAAACTGCAGTACTCACCCCAGAATAAACACAATCCAAACAAAACTGCAATATTTACACCATAAAAAACAACGCAAAACAAACTGCAGTACTTACCCCGAGAATAAACACAATCCAAACTAAACTGCAGTATTTACCCCAGAATAAACACAATCCCAACTAAACTACAGAATGTAACTCAGAATAAACAAAATCCAAACCAAACTGCAGTACTTACCCCCAGAATGAACACAATCCAAACTAAACTGCAGTATTAAACCCCAGAATAAACACAATCCAAACAAAATTGCAGCCTTTACCACAGAATAAATACAATCCAAACCAAACTGCAGTACTTACCCCCAGAATGAACACAATCCAAACTAAACTGCAGTATTAAACCCCAGAATAAACACAGTCCAAACAAAATTGCAGCCTTTACCCCAGAATAAACACAATCCAAACTAAACTGCTGTACTTATCGCAGGATAAACACAATCCCAACCAAACTGCTGTACTTACCCCCAAAATGACCTCAGTCCCAACCAAACTGCAGCATTTACTCCAGAATAAATAAAATCCAAACCAAACTGCAGTAATTACCCCCGGAATGAATGTAATCCAAACCAAACTGCAGTACGTACCAACAGAATAAACACAATCCAAACCAAACTGCAGTATTTAATAACAGAATAAACTAAATCCAAATCAAACTGCAGTAAGTCCCCTAGAATAAACACAAACCAAATGAAACTACTGTACTTAATCCACAATAATCACAATCTAATCAAAACTGCTGTACTTAACCCAGAATAAACACAATCTAAACCAAACTGCAGTACTTACCCGAGAATAAACACAATACAAACCAAAATACAGAACGAAACTCAGAATAAACACAATCCAAACCAAATTGCAGTACTTAGCCCAGAATGAACAAAATCCGAATTAAACTGCAGTATCTACCATGGAATGATCACAGTCCATAAGAAACTGCAGTACTTACCACACAACAAACACAATCAACACCAAACTGCAGTCCTTACCCCTCAAACGAACACAGTCCAAACAAAGCTGCAGTATCGACCCCAGAATAAACACAATGCAGCCTAAACTGCAGTATTTACCTCAAAGAAAAACACAATACAAAATAAACTGCAGCATTTAGCACAGAATAAAAACAATCTCAACAAAAGTGCACTCCTTACTCCCAGAATGAACACAATCCCAAGAAAACTGCAGTACATACCACAGAATAAACACAACCCAAAACTAACTGCAGTACTTCACCCAGAATAAACACAATCCAAACCAAACGGCAGTACTTAACCCAGATTAAACACAATCCAAACTTAACTGCAGTACTTAACACCAGAATGAACACAATCATAACCAAACTGCATAATGTACCCCCAGAATGACCACAATCCCAACCAAACTGCAACATTTAATCTGGACTAAACACAAACACAACCAAACTGCAGTATTTACCGCAGAAGAAACACAATACAAACCAAACTGGGGCACGTAACCCAAAATAAAAAAATCCAAACCAAACTGCAGTACTTGGCCCAGAAAGAACACAATCCGAATTAAACTGCAGTATCTACCGTGGAATGACCACAGTCCAAAAGAAACGGCTGTACTTACCACAGAACAAACACAATCAAAACCAAACTGCAGTCTTTACCCCGAGAATGAACACAATCCCAATGAAACTGCAGTACTTCTCCCAGAATAAACACAATCCAAAATAAACTGCAGTACTGACCCCAGAACAAACAAAATCCAAACTAACCTGCAGCATTTACCCCGGAATAAACACAATCTCAACAAAAGTGCACTCCTTACCCACAGAATGAACACAATCCCAAGCAAACTGCAGTACTTACCCCAGAATAAATACAATCCAAACGAAACTCCAATATTTACACCATAAAAAACAATCCAAAACAAACTGCAGTATTTAACCCCAGAATAAACACAATCCAAGCACAATTGAAGCCTTTACCCCAGAATGAACACAATCCAAACTAAACTGCTGTATTTATCCCAGGATAAACACAATCCCAACCAAACTGCTGTATTTAACCCCAAAATGACAACAGTCCCAACCAAACTGCAGCATTTACTCCAGATTGAACAAAATCCCAACCAAACTGCAGTAATTACCCCCAGAATGAATGCAATCCAAACCAAACTGCGGTACGTACCCCCAGAATAAACAAAATCCAAACCAAACTGCAGTAAGTCCGCTAGAATAAACACAAACAAAATGAAACTAATGTACTTAATCCACAATAATCACAATCTAATCAAAACTGCTGTACTTAACCCAGAATAAACACAATCTAAACCAAACTGCAGTACTTACCCGAGAATAAACACAATCCAAACCAAACTACAGAACGTAACTCAGAATAAACACAATCCAAACGAAACTGCAGTACTTAGCCCAGAATGAACACAATCCGAATTAAACTGCAGTATCTACCATGGAATGACCACAATCCAAAAGAAACTGCAGTACTTACCACACAACAAACACAATCCGAACCAAACTTCAGTACTTACCCCCAGAATGAACACAATCCAAACAAAGCTGCAGTATCTACCCCAGAATAAACACAATCCAGCCTAAACTGCAGTATTTACCTCAAAGAAAGACTCAATCCAAAATAAACTGCAGTGCATACCCCAGAACAAACACAATCCAAAATAAACTGCAGTGCATACCCCAGAAGAAACACAATCCAAAATAAACTGCAGCATTTAGCCCAGAATAAACACAATCTCAAAAGAAGTGCACTCCTTACTCCCAGAATGAACACAATCACAAGCAAACTGCAGTACTTACCACAGAACAAACACAATCCAAAATAAACTGCAGCAATTAGCCCAGAATAAAGACAATCTCAACAGACGTGCACTCCTTACTCCCAGCATAAAAACAATCCCAAGCAAACTGCAGGACCTACCACAGAATAAACACAATCCAAAACTAACTGCAGTATTTAACAACAGAATAAACAAAATCCAAACCAACCTGCAGTAAGTCCCCTAGAATAAACACATACCAAATGAAAATACAGTACTTAATCCACAATAATCACAATTTAATCAAAACTGCTGTACTTAACCCAGAATAAACACAATCTAAACCAAACTGCAGTACTTACCCCAGAATAAACACAATCCAAACCAAACTACAGAACGTAACTCAAAACAAACACAATCCGAACCAAACTGCAGTCCTTACCCCCAGAATGAGCACAATCCAAACAAAGCTGTAGTATCTACCCCAGAATAAACACAATCCAGCCTAAACTGCAGTATTTACCTCAAAGAAAGACGCAATCCAAAATAAACTGCAGTGCATACCCCAGAACAAACACAATCCAAAATAAACTGCAGCATTTAGCCCAGAATAAACACAATCTCAACAGAAGTGCACTCCTTACTCCCAGAATGAACACGATCACAAGCAAACTGCAGTACTTACCACAGAATAAGCACAATCCAAACCAAACTGCAGTACTTACCACCAGAATAAACACAACCCAAACTAAACTGCAGTACCTCCCCAGTAATATAGACTATCGAAACCAACCTGCAATATTTAACCCAAACAAAAACACAACTCAAACCAAACTGCAGTGTTTACACCCAAAATGAACACAATCCAAACTAAACTGCAGTATTTAATCCCAGAATAAACACAATCCAAACTAAACTGCAGTATTTACCCCAGAATAATCACAATCCCAACTAAACTACAGAACGTAACTCAGAATAAACACAATCCAAACCAATCAGCAGTACTTACCCCCGGTATGAACACATTCCCAACTAAACTGCAGTATTTAACCCCAGAATAAACACAATCCAAATAAAACTGCACCCTTTACCCCAGGACAAACACAATCCCAACCAAACTGCTGTATTTACCCCCAGAATGACCACAGTCCCAACCAAACTGCAGCATTTACTCCAGAGTAAACACAATCCCAACCAAACTGCAGCAATTACCCCCAGAATGAATGCAATCCAAACCAAAGAGCAGTACTTACCCCAGAATAAACACAATCCCAACCAAACTGCAGTAATTACCCCCAGAATAAATGCAATCCAAACCAAAGGGCAGTACTTACCCCCAGAATAAACACAATCCCAACCAAACTGCAGTAATTACCCCCAGAATGAATGCAATCCAAATCAAAGGGCAGTATTTACCCCCAGAATAAACACAATACAAATTACATCACCATGTTTACCCCCAGAATAAACACAATCCCAACCAAACTGCAGTATTTATGCACAGAATAAACACGATCCCAATCAAATTGCAGTATTTAACCACGGAATAAACAAAGTCCAAACCAAACTGCAGTAATTACCCTAGAATAAACACAATCCAAACGAAACTGCAGTGCTTAATCCAGAATAACCACAACCTAATACAAACTGCTGTTCATAACACAGGATAAACACAATCTAAACCAATCTGCGGTTCTTAACCCAGAGTAAAAACAATCCAAACTAAACTACAGTACGTAACCCAGAATAAACACAGTCCAAACCAAACTACAGTATGTAACCCAGAATAAACACAACCCAAACTAAACTGCAGTACCTCCCCAGTAATATAGACTATCGAAACCAACCTGCAATATTTAACCCAAAGAAAAACACAACTCAAACCAAACTGCAGTGTTTACACCCAAAATGAACACAATCCAAACTAAACTGCAGTATTTAACCCCAGAATAAACACAATACAATCTAAACTGCAGTATTTACCCCAGAATAAAAACGATCCCAACTACAGAATGTAACTAAGAATAAACACAATCCAAACCAATCAGCAGTACTTACCCCCAGTATGAACACATTCCAAACTAAACTGCAGTATTTAACCCCAGAATAAACACAATCCAAATAAAATTGCACCCTTTACCCCAGAATAAACACAATCCAAACTAAACTGCTGTATTTATCCCAGGTTGAACACAATACCAACCAAACTGTTGTATTTGCCCCCAAAATGACAGTCCCAACCAAATTGCAGCATTTACTCCAGATTAAACAAAATCCCAACCAAACTGCAGTAATTACTCCCAGAATGAATGCAATCCAAACCAAACTGCAGTACGTACCCCCAGATTAAACACAATCCAAACCAAACTGCAGTAAATCCCCTAGAATAAACACAAACCGAATGAAAGTACAGTACTTAATCCACAATAATAACAATCTAATCAAAACTGCTGTACTTAACCCAGAATAAACACAATCTAAACCAAACTGCTGTTTCTTAGCCCAGAATATACACAATCCAAACCAAACTACAGAACGTAACTCAGAATAAACATAATCCAAACCAAACTGCAGTACTTAACCCAGAATGAACACACTCCGAATTAAACTGCAGTATCCAGCATGGAATGAACACAATCCAAAAGAACTGCAGTACTTACCACACAACAAACACAATCAAAACCAAACTGCAGTCCTTACCCCCAGAATGAACACAGTCCAAACAAAGCTGCAGTATCGACCCCAGAATAAACACAATTCAGCCTGAACTGCAGTATTTACCTCAAAGAAAAACACAATCAAAAATAAACTGCAGTACTTACCACAGAACGAACACAATCCAAAAAAAACTGCAGCATTTAGCGCAGAATACACACAATCTCAACAAAAGAGAACTCCTTACTCCCAGAATGAACACAATCCCAACCAAACTGCAGCATTTACTCCAGAATAAACACAATCCCAACCAAACTGCAGCAATTACCCCGGAATGAATGTAATCCAAACCAAAGAGCTGTACTTACCCCAGAATAAACACAATCCCAACCAAACTGCAGTAATTTCCCCCAGAATGAATGCAATCCAAACCAAAGGGCAGTACTTACCCCCAGAATAAACACAATCCCAACCAAACTGCAGCATTTACTCCAGAATAAACACAATCCCAACCAAACTGCAGCAATTACCCCGGAATGAATGTAATCCAAACCAAAGAGCAGTACTTACCCCAGAATAAACACAATCCCAACCAAACTGCAGTAATTACCCCCAGAATGAATGCAATCCAAATCAAAGGGCAGTACTTATCCCCAGAATAAACACAATACAAACTACGTCATCATATTTACCCCCAGAATAAACACAATCCCAACCAAACTGCAGTATTTATGCACAGAATAAACATGATCCCAATCAAATTTCACTATTTAACCACGGAATAAACAAAATCCAAACCAAACTGCAGTAATTACCCTAGAATAAACACAATCCAAACGAAACTGCAGTACTTAATCCAGAATAACGACAACCTAATACAAACTGCTGTTCATAACACAGGATAAACACAATCTAAACCAATCTGTGGTACTTAACCCAGAATAAAAACAATCCAAACTAAACTACAGTACGTAACCCAGAATAAACACAGTCCAAACCAAACTACAGTATGTAACCCAGAATAAACACAACCCAAACTAAACTGCAGTACCTCCCCAGTAATATAGACTATCGAAACCAACCTGCAATATTTAACCCAAAGAAAAACACAACTCAAACCAAACTGCAGTGTTTACACCCAAAATGAACATAATCCAAACTAAACTGCAGTATTTAACCCCAGAATAAACACAATCCAAACTAAACTGCAGTATTTACCCCAGAATAAACACAATCCCAACTAAACTACAGAACATAACTCAGAATAAACACAATCCAAACCAATCAGCAGTACTTACCCCCAGTATGAACACATTCCAAACTAAACTGCAGTATTTAACCCCAGAATAAACACAATCCAGCCTAAACTGCAGTATTTACCTCAAAGAAAGACTCAATCCAAAATAAACTGCAGTGCATACCCCAGAACAAACACAATCCAAAATAAACTGCAGTGCATACCCCAGAAGAAACACAATCCAAAATAAACTGCAGCATTTAGCCCAGAATAAACACAATCTCAAAAGAAGTGCACTCCTTACTCCCAGAATGAACACAATCACAAGCAAACTGCAGTACTTACCACAGAATAAATACAGTCCAAACCAAACTGCAGTACTTACCCCAGAACAAACACAATCCAAAATAAACTGCAGCAATTAGCCCAGAATAAAGACAATCTCAACAGACGTGCACTCCTTACTCCCAGCATAAAAACAATCCCAAGCAAACTGCAGGACCTACCACAGAATAAACACAATCCAAAACTAACTGCAGTATTTAACAACAGAATAAACAAAATCCAAACCAACCTGCAGTAAGTCCCCTAGAATAAACACATACCAAATGAAAATACAGTACTTAATCCACAATAATCACAATTTAATCAAAACTGCTGTACTTAACCCAGAATAAACACAATCTAAACCAAACTGCAGTACTTACCCCAGAATAAACACAATCCAAACCAAACTACAGAACGTAACTCAAAACAAACACAATCCGAACCAAACTGCAGTCCTTACCCCCAGAATGAGCACAATCCAAACAAAGCTGTAGTATCTACCCCAGAATAAACACAATCCAGCCTAAACTGCAGTATTTACCTCAAAGAAAGACGCAATCCAAAATAAACTGCAGTGCATACCCCAGAACAAACACAATCCAAAATAAACTGCAGCATTTAGCCCAGAATAAACACAATCTCAACAGAAGTGCACTCCTTACTCCCAGAATGAACACGATCACAAGCAAACTGCAGTACTTACCACAGAATAAGCACAATCCAAACCAAACTGCAGTACTTACCACCAGAATAAACACAACCCAAACTAAACTGCAGTACCTCCCCAGTAATATAGACTATCGAAACCAACCTGCAATATTTAACCCAAACAAAAACACAACTCAAACCAAACTGCAGTGTTTACACCCAAAATGAACACAATCCAAACTAAACTGCAGTATTTAATCCCAGAATAAACACAATCCAAACTAAACTGCAGTATTTACCCCAGAATAATCACAATCCCAACTAAACTACAGAACGTAACTCAGAATAAACACAATCCAAACCAATCAGCAGTACTTACCCCCGGTATGAACACATTCCCAACTAAACTGCAGTATTTAACCCCAGAATAAACACAATCCAAATAAAACTGCACCCTTTACCCCAGGACAAACACAATCCCAACCAAACTGCTGTATTTACCCCCAGAATGACCACAGTCCCAACCAAACTGCAGCATTTACTCCAGAGTAAACACAATCCCAACCAAACTGCAGCAATTACCCCCAGAATGAATGCAATCCAAACCAAAGAGCAGTACTTACCCCAGAATAAACACAATCCCAACTAAACTGCAGTAATTACCCCCAGAATGAATGCAATCCAAACCAAAGGGCAGTACTTACCCCCAGAATAAACACAATCCCAACCAAACTGTAGTAATTACCCCCAGAATGAATGCAATCCAAATCAAAGGGCAGTATTTACCCCCAGAATAAACACAATACAAACTACATCACCATATTTACCCCCAGAATAAACACAATCCCAACCAAACTGCAGTATTTATGCACAGAATAAACACGATCCCAATCAAATTGCAGTATTTAACCACTGAATAAACAAAGTCCAAACCAAACTGCAGTAATTACCCTAGAATAAACACAATCCAAACGAAACTGCAGTACTTAATCCAGAATAACCACAACCTAATACAAACTGCTGTTCATAACACAGGATAAACACAATCCAAACCAATCTGCGGTTCTTAACCCAGAATAAAAACAATCCAAACTAAACTACAGTACGTAACCCAGAATAAACACAGTCCAAACCAAACTACAGTACGTAACCCAGAATAAACACAACCCAAACTAAACTGCAGTACCTCCCCAGGAATAAAGACTATTGAAACCAACCTGCAATATTTAACCCAAAGAAAAACACAACTCAAACCAAACTGCAGTGTTTACACCCAAAATGAAATCAATCCAAACCACACTGCAGTACTTAGCCCCAGACTGAATGCAATCCAAACCAAAGGGCAGTACTTCCCCCAGAATAAACACAATCCCAATCAAACTGCAGGACATGGCCCAGAATAAACACAACCCAAACAAAACTGCAGGCTTTACCCCAGACTAAACACAATTCAAACTAAACTGCAGTATTTACACCAGGATAAACACAACCCCAACCAAACTGCTGTATTTACCCCCAGAATGAAGACAACCACAACCAAATGGCAGTACTTAACCCCTGAATAAAAAATACAAACTACACCACAGTACTTACCCCCAGAATGAACACAGTCCCAAACAGACTGCAGTATTTACCCCCAGAATGAAGACAATCCCAACCAAACTGCAGCATTTACTCCAGATTAAACACAATCCCAACCAAACTGCACTATTTATACCCAGAATAAACACAATCCAAACTACACCACAGTACTTACCCCCAGAATGAACACAATCATAACCAAACTGCATAATTTACCCCCAGAATGACCACAATCCCAACCAAACTGCAACATTTACTCTGTACTAAACACAAATACAACCAATCTGCAGTATTTACCCGAGAATAAACAGAATCCAAACCAAGCTGCAGTACTTAGCCCAGAATGAACACAATCCGAATTAAACTGCAGCATCTACCAAGGAATGACCACAATCGAAAAGAAACTTCAGTACTTACTAACTCAACAAACACAATTAACACCAAACTGCAGTACTTGCCACAGAATAAACACAATCCAAACCAAACTGCAGTATTTAACAACAGAATATACAAAATCCAAAGCAAACTGCAGCAAGTCCCCTAGAATAAACACATACCAAATGAAACTACAGTACTTAATCCACAATAATCACAATCTAATCAAAAGTGCTGTACTTAACCCAGAATAAACACAATCTAAACCAAACTGCAGTACTTACCACAGAATAAACACAATCCAAACCAAACTACAGAACGTAACTCAGAACAAACACAATCAAAACCAAACTGCAGTCCTTACCACCAGAATGAACACAGTCCAAAATAAACTGCAGTGCTTACTCCAGAACAAACACAATCCAAAAAAAACTGCAGCATTTAGCCCAGAATAAACACAATCTCAACAGAAGTGCACTCCTTACTCCCAGAATGAACACAATCACAAGCAAACTGCAGTACTTACCACAGAATAAAGACAATCCAAACCAGACTGCAGTACCTATCGCCAAAATGAACACAATCCCAGCCAAACTGCAGTATTTACCCCCAGAATGAACACAACCCAAAACTAACTGCAGTACTGCAGTTCTGAGGTAAGTACTGCAGTTTCTTTTGGATTGTGTTTATACCAAGGTAGACACTGCAGTTTAATTTGGATCGTGTTCATTCTGGGCTGCAATCCCAAATAAACTGCAGTACTGACCCCAGACAAACACAATCCAGACTAACCTGCAGCATTTACCCCAGAATAAACACAATCTCAACAAAAGTGCACTCCTTACCCGCAGAATGAACACAATCCCAAGCAAACTGCAGTACTTACCCCAGAAGAAAGACAATCCAAACCAGACTGCAGTACCTATCGCCAAAATGAACACAATCCCAACCAAACTGCAGTATTTACACCCAGAATGAACACAACCCAAAATTAACTGCAGTACTTACCCCCAGAATAAACACAATCCAAACAGAATTGCAGCCTTTACCCCAGAATAAACACAATCCAAACTAAACTGCTGTATTTACCCCACGATAAACACAATCCCAACCAAACTGCTGTATTTACCCCCAAAATGACCACAGTCCCAACCAAACTGCAGCATTTACTCCAGAATAAACACAATCCAAACCAAACCGCAGTACTTAGCCCAGAATAAACACAATCCAAACTTACCTGCAGCATTTACCCCAGAATAAACACAATCTCAACAAAAGTGCACTCCTTACCCGCAGAATGAACACAATCCCAAGCAAACTGCAGTACTTACCCCAGAATAAACACAATCCAAAGCAAACTGCAATATTTACACCATAAAAAACAATTCAAAACAAACTGCAGTACTTACCCCCAGAATAAACACAATCCAAACTAAACTGCCATATTTAACACCAGAATAAACACAGTCCAAACAGAATTGCAGCCTTTACCCCAGAATAAACACAATCCAAACTAAACTGCTGTATTTACCCCACGATAAACACAATCCCAACCAAACTGCTGTATTTACCCCCAAAATGACCACAGTCCCAACCAAACTGCAGCATTTACTCCAGAATAAACACGATCCAAACCAAACCGCAGTACTTAGCCCAGAATAAACACAATCCAAACTTACCTGCAGCATTTACCCCGGAATAAACACAATCTCAACAAAAGTGCACACCTTACCACCAGGATGAACACAATCCCAAGCAAACTGCAGTACTTACCCCAGAATAAAGACAATCCAAAGCAAACTGCAATATTTACACCATAAAAAACAATCCAAACCAAACTGCAGTACTTACCTCGAGAATGAACACAATCCAAACTAAACTGCAGTATTTCACCCCAGAATAAACACAATCCAAACAAAATTGCAGCCTTTACCCCAGAATAAACACAATCCAAACTAAACTGCTGTATTTACCCCAGGATAAACACAATCCAAACAAAATTGCAGCCTTTACCCCAGAATAAACACAATCCAAACTAAACTGCAGTATTTCACCCCAGAATAAACACAATCCAAACAAAATTGCAGCCTTTACCCCAGAATAAACACAATCCAAACTAAACTGCAGTATTTAACCCCAGAATAAACACAATCCAAACAAAATTGCAGCCTTTACCCCAGAATAAACACAATCCAAACAAAATTGCAGCCTTTACCCCAGAATAAACACAATCCAAACTAAACTGCTGTATTTACCCCAGGATAAACACAATCCCAACCAAACTGCTCTATTTATCCCCAAAATGACCACAGTCCCAACCAAACTGCAGCATTTACTCCAGAATAAACACAATCCCAACCGAACTGCAGTAATTACTCCCAGAATGAATGCAATCCAAACCAAACTGCAGTACTTACCCCCAGAATAAACACAATACAAACTACATCACCGTATTTACGCCCAGAATGAACACTATCCAAACTAAACTGTAGTATTTAACCCCAGAATAAACACAATCCCAACCCAACTGCTGTATTTACCCTCAAAATCACCACAGACCCAACCAAACTGCAGTAATTACCCCCAGAATGAATGCAATCCAAACGAAACTGCAGTACTTACCTCCATAATAAACACAATACAAACTACATCACCATATTTACCCCCAGAAAAAACACAATCCAAACCAAACTGTAGTACATAAACCAGAATAAACACGATCCCAACCAAATTGCAGTACTTAACCCCTGAATAAAAAATACAAACTACACCACAGTACTTACCCCCAGAATGAACACAATCCCAAACAGACTGCAGTATTTACCTCCAGACTAAAGACAATCCCAACCAAACTGTAATACTTACCCCAGAATAAACACAATCCAAACCAAATGGAGTACTTACCTCGAGAATGAACACAATCCAAACTAAACTGCAGTATTTCACCCCAGAATAAACACAATCCAAACAAAATTGCAGCCTTTACGCCAGAATAAAAACAATACAAACTAAACTGCTGTATTTACCCCAGGATAAACACAATCCAAACAAAATTGCAGCCTTTACCCCAGAATAAACACAATCCAAACTAAACTGCAGTATTTCACCCTAGAATAAACACAATCCAAACAAAATTGCAGCCTTTACCCCAGAATAAACACAATCCAAACTAAACTGCTGTATTTACCCAGGATAAACACAATCCCAACCAAACTGCTCTATTTATCCCCAAAATGACCACAGTCCCAACCAAACTGCAGCATTTACTCCAGAATAAACACAATCCCAACCAAACTGCAGTAATTACTCCCAGAATGAATGCAATCCAAACCAAACTTCAGTACTTACCCCCAGAATAAACACAATACAAACTACATCACCGTATTTATGCCCAGAATGAACACAATCTAAACTAAACTGTAGTATTTAACCCCAGAATAAACACAATCCCAATCAAACTGCAGTGATTACTCCCAGGATGAATGCAATCCAAACCAAACTGCAGTACTTACCCCCAGAATAAACACAATACAAACTACATCACCGTATTTACGCCCAGAATGAACACAATCCAAACTAAACTGTAGTATTTAACCCCAGAATAAACACAATCCCAATCAAACTGCTGTATTTACTCTCAAAATCACCACAGTCCCAACCAAACTGCAGTAATTACCCCCAGAATGAATGCAATCCAAACGAAACTGCAGTACTTACCTCCATAATAAACACAATACAAACTACATCACCATATTTACCCCCAGAAAAAACACAAACCAAACTGTAGTACATAAACCAGAATAAACACGATCCCAACCAAATTGCAGTACTTAACCCCTGAATAAAAAATACAAACTACACCACAGTACTTAGCCCAGAATGAAAACAATCCCAAACAGACTGCAGTATTTACCTCCATACTAAAGACAATCCCAACCAAACTGTAATATTTACCCCAGAATAAACACAATCCAAACCAAACTGCAGTATTTACCCCAAAATAAACACAATCCCAACCAAACTACAGAACGTAACTCAGAATAAACGCAATCCAAACCAAACTGCAGTACTTACCTCGAGAATGAACACAATCCAAACTAAACTGCAGTATTTCACCTCAGAATAAACACAATCCAAACAAAATTGCAGCCTTTACCCCAGAATAAACACAATCCAAACTAAACTGCTGTATTTACCCCAGAATAAACACAATCCCAAACAAACTGCTCTATTTATCCCCAAAATGACCACAGTCTCAACCAAACTGCAGCATTTACTCCAGAATAAACATAATCCCAACCAAACTGCAGTAATTACCCCCAGAATGAATGCAATCCAAACCAAACAGCAGTACTTACCCCCAGAAGAAACACAATACAAACTACGTCACCGTTTTTATGCCCAGAATAAACACAATCCAAACGAAACTGTAGTACTTAAACCAGAATAAGTACGATCCCAACCAAATTGCAGTATTTAACTACAGAATAAACAAAGTCCAAACCAAACTGCAGTAATTACCCTAGAATAAACACAATACAAACGAAACTGCAGTACTTAATCCAGAATAACCACAACCTAATACAAACTGCAGTGCTTAACACAGAATAAACACAATCTAAACCAACATGCAGTACTTAACCCAGAATAAAAACAATCCAAAGTAAACTACAGTACGTAACCCAGAACAACACAATCCCAATCAAACTTCAGGACATGACCCAGAATAAACACAACCCAAACTAAACTGCAGGCTTTACCCCAGAATAAACACAATTCAAACTAAACTGCAGTATTTACACCAGGATAAACACAACCCCAACCAAGCTGCTGTATTTACCCCCAGAATGAAGACAATCACAACCAAATGGCAGTACCTAACCCCGGAATAAAAAATACAAACTACACCGCAGTACTTACCCCCAGAATTAACACAATTCCAAACAGACTGCAGTATTTACCTCCAGACTAAAGACAGTCCCAACCAAACTGTAATATTTACCCCAGAATAAACACAATCCAAACCAAACTGCAGTATTTAACAACAGAATAAAGATAATCCAAACCAAACTGCAGTAATTACCATAGAATAAACGCAATTCAAACCAAACTGCACTCCTTTGCCCCAGAATGAACACAATCCCAACCAAACTACATTATTTACCCCCAGAATAAACACAATACAAACTACATCACCATATTTACCGCCAGAATAAACACAATCAAAACCAAACTGTCGTACCTAAACCAGAATAAACACGATCCCAACCAAATTGCAGTATTTAACCACAGAATAAACAAAGTCCAAACCAAACTGCAGTAATTACCCTAGAATAAACACAATCCAATCGAAACTGCATTACTTAATCCGGAATAACCACAACCTAATACAAACTGCTGTGATTAACACTGAAGAAATACAATCTAAACCAACCTGCAGTACTTAACCTAGAATAAAAACAATCCAAAATAAACTACAATATGTAACCCAGAATAAACACAATCCAAACTAAACTGCAGTACGTAACCCAGAATAAACACAATCCAAACAAAACTGCAGGCTTTACCCCAGAATAAACACAATTCAAACCAAACTGCAGTATTTAACAGCAGAATAAAGAAAATCCAAACCAAACTGCAGTAATTACCCTAGAATAAACACAATCCAAACGAAACTGCACTACTTAATCCACAATAAGCACTATCTAATCAAAACTGCTGTACTTAACCCAGAATAAACACAATCTAAACCAAACTGCAGGCTTTACCCCAGAATAAACACAATTCAAACTAAACTGCAGTATTTACACCAGGATAAACACAACCCCAACCAAACTGCTGTATTTACCGCCAGAATGAAGACAATCACAACCAAATGCCAGTACTTAACCACTGAATAAAAAATACAAACTAAACCACAGTACTTACCCCCAGAATGAACACAATCCCAAACAGACTGCAATATTTACCTCCAGACTAAAGACAATCCCAACCAAACTGTAATACTTACCCCAGAATAAACACAATCCAAACCAAATTGCAGTAATTAACAACAGAATAAAGAAAATCCAAACCAAACTGCAGTAATTACCCTAGAATAAACACAATCCAAACGAAACTGCAGTACTTAATCCACAATAAACACAATCTAATCAAAACTGCTGTACTTAACCCAGAATAAACACAATCTAAACCAAACTGCAGTATTTACCCCAGAATAAACAAATCCAAACCAAACTGCAGTACTTAGCCCAGAATGAACACAATCCAAATTAAACTGCAGTATCTACCCTGGTACAAACACAATCCAAAAGAAATTGCAGTACTTACCCCACAACAAACAAAATCCAAACTAACCCTGTAGTATTTACCCCGGAATAAACACAATCTCAATAAAAGTGCATTCCTTACCCCCAGAATGAACACAATCCCAAGCAAACTGCAGTACTTGCCACAGAATAAACACAATCCAAACCAAACTGCAATATTTACCCCCCAAAAAAACAATCCAAAACAAACTTCAGTACTTACCCCAGAATAAACACAAACCAAACAAAATTGCAGCCTTTACCACAGAATGAACACAATCCAAACTAAACTGCAGTATTTACCCCAGGATAAACACAATCCCAACCAAATGCTGTATTTACTCCCAGAATAACCACAGTCCCAACCAAACTGCAGCATTTACTCCAGAATAAACACAATCCCAACCAAACTGCAGTACTTACCCTCAGAATAAACAGAATACAAACTACATCACCGTATTTACTCCCAGAATAAACACAATCCCAACCAAATTGCAGTATTTAACCACAGAATAAACAAAGTCCAAACCAAACTGCAGTAATTACCCTAGAATAAACACAATCCAAACGAAACTGCAGTACTTAATCCAGAATAAACACAATCTAATAAAAACTGCTGTGCTTAACACAGAATAAACACAATCTAAACCAATCTGCAGTACTTAACCCAGAATAGAAACAATCCAAACTAAACTAAAGTACATAACCCAGCATTAACACAATCCAAACTAAACTGCGCTGTCTACCCTGGAATAAAGATCATCGAAACCAACCTGCAATATTTAACCCAAAGAAAAACACAATTCAAACCAAACTGCAGTATTTACACCCAAAATGAACACAATCCAAACCATAGGGCAGTACTTAACCCAGAATGAACACAACCCAAGCAAAACTGCAGGCTTTACCCTAGAATAAACACAATTCAAACTAAACTGCAGTATTTACCCCAGGATAAACACAACCCCAGCCAAACTGCTGTATTTACCCCCAGAATGAAGATAATCACAACCAAATGGCAGTACTTAACCCCTGAATAAAAAATACAAACTAAACCACAGTACTTACCCCCAGAATGAACACAATCCAAAACAGACTGCAGTATTTACCTCCAGACTAAAGACAATCCCAACCGAACTGTAATACTTACCCCAAAATAAACATAACCCAAACCAAATTGCAGTATTTAACAACAGAATAAAGAAAATACAAACCAAACGGCAGTAATTACCCTAAAATAAAGACAATCCAAACGAAACTCCAGTACGTAATCCACAATAAACACAATCTAATCAAAACTGCTGTACTTAACCCAGAATAAAGACAATCTAAACCAAACTGCAGTATTTACCCTAGAATAAACACAATCCAAACCAATCTGCAGTACCTAATACAGAATAAACACAAAACCAACCAAACTGCACTATATACCCCAGAATAAACATAATCCAAACCAAACTGCAGTACTTAGCCACAGAATAAACACAATCCAAACATAACTGAAGCCATTACCCCAGAATAAACACAATCCAAACTAAACTGCAGTATTTACCCCAGAATAAACACAATCCCAACCAAACTGCAGTATTTGCCCCCAGAATGAACACAATACCAACCAAACTGCAGCATTTAATCCAGAATAAACACAATCCCAACCAAACTGCAGTATTTATGCCCAGAATAAACACAATCCAAACCGCAGTATGTACCCCCAGAATAAACACCATCCAAACGAAACTGCAATACTTATTCCAGAATAACCATAATCTAATACAAACTGAGTGTCAACCCAGGAATAAAGACTATTGAAACCAACCTGCAATATTTATCCCAAAGAAAAACATAATCCAAACCAAACTGCAGTATTTAACAACAGAATAAAGAAAATACAAACCAAACGGCAGTAATTACCCTAAAATAAACACAATCCAAACGAAACTCCAGTACGTAATCCACAATAAACACAATCTAATCAAAACTGCTGTACTTAACCCAGAATAAAGACAATCTAAACCAAACTGCAGTATTTACCCCAGAATAAACACAATCCAAACCAATCTGCAGTACCTAATACAGAATAAACACAAAACCAACCAAACTGCACTATATACCCCAGAATAAACACAATCCAAACATAACTGCAGCCATTACCCCAGAATAAACACAATCCCAACCAAACTGCAGTATTTTCCCCCAGAATGAACACAATCCCAACCAAACTGCAGCATTTAATCCAGAATAAACACCATCCCAACCAAACTGCAGTATTTATGCCCAGAATAAACACAATCCAAACCGCAGTATGTACCCCCAGAATAAACACAATCCCAAACAAACTGCAGTACTTGACCCAGAATAAACACAATCCAAACTACACCGCAGTACTTACCCCCAGAATGAACACAATCATAACCAAACTGCATAATTTACCCCCAGAATGACTATAATCCCAACCAAACTGCAACATTACTCCGGACTAAACACAAACACAACCAAACTGCAGTATTTACCACAGAATAAACAGAATCCAAACCAAACTGCGGCACGTAACCCAGAATAAACAAATCTAAACCAAACTGCAGTACTTAGCCCAGAATGAACATAATTCAAATTAAACTGCAGTATCTACCCGGGTACAAACACAATCCAAAAGAAACTGCAGCATTTACCACAGAACAGACACAATCAAAACCGAATTGCAGTCCTTACCCCGAGAATGAACACAATCCCAATGAAACCGCAGTACTTAACCCAGAATAAACACAATCCAAACAAAATTGCAGCCTTTACCCCAGAATAAACACAATCCAAACTAAACTGCAGTATTTACCCCAGGATAAACACAATCCCAACCAAACTGCTGTATTTGCCCCCAGAATGACTTCAATCCCAACCAAACTGCAGCATTTACTCCAGAATAAAGACAATCCCAACCAAACTGCAGAAATTACCCTCAGAATGAATGCAATCCAATCCAAATTGCAGTACATAGCCCCAGAATAAACACAATCCCAACCAAACTGCAGGACATGACGCAGAATAAATACAACCCAAACAAAACTGCAGGCTTTACCCCAGAATAAACACAATTCAGCTAAACTGCAATATTTACCCCAGGATAAACAGAATCCCAACCAAACTGCTGTATTTACCCCGAGAATGAAGACAATCACAACCAAACGGCAGTACTTAATCCCTGAATAAACACAATCCCAACCAAACTGTAGAATTTATGCCAAGAATGAACACAATCCAAACCGCAGTATGTACCCCCAGAATAAACAACATCCCAAACAAACTGCAGTATTTGACCCAGAATAAACACAACCCAAACTACACCGCAGTACTTACCCGGAGAATGAACACAATCATAACCAAACTGCAACATTTACTCCAGACTAAACACAAACACAACCAAACTGCAGTATTTACCCCAGAATAAACAGAATCCAAACCAAACTGCGGCATGTAACCTAGGATAAACAAATCCAAACCAAACTGCAGTACTTAGCCCAGAATGAACACAATCCAAATTAAACTGCTGTATCTATTCTGGTACAAGCACAATCCAAAAGAAACTGCAGCACTTACCTCAGAACAAACACAATCAAAACCAAATTGCAGTCCTTACCCCCAGAATGAACACAATCCCAACGAAACTGCAGTACTAAACCCAGAATAAACACAATCCAAACAAAGCTGCAGTATCTACCCAAGAATAAACACAATCCATACCAAACTGCAGTATTTACCTCAAAGAAAAACACAATCCAAAATAAACTGCAGTACTTACCCCAGAACAAACACAATCCAAACTAACCTGCAGTATTTACCCCAGAATAAACATAATCTCAACAAAAGTGCACTCCTTACCCCCAGAATGAACACAATCCCAAGCAAACTGCAGTACTTATCACAGAATAAACACAATCCAAAACAAACTGCAGTATTTACCCCCAGAATGAACACAATCCAAACTAAACTGCAGTATTTACCCCAGGATAAAAATAATCCCTCCCAAACTGCTGTATTTCCCCCAGAATGACCACAATCCCAACCAAGCTGCAGCATTTACTCCAGAATAAACACAATCCCAACCAAACTTCAGTACTTACCCCAGAACGAATGCAATCCAAACCAAACTGCAGTACTTACCCCGAGAATAAACACAATCCAAACCAAACTGCAGTACTTAAACCAAAATAAACATGATCCCAATCAAATTGCAGTATTTAACCACAGAATAAACAAAGTCCAAACCAAACTGCTGTAAGTACCCTAGAATAAACAAATCCAAACCACATTGCAGTCCTTACCCCCAGAACGAACACAATCCCAATGAAACTGCAGTATATAACTCAGAATAAACACAGTCCAAACAAAATTGCAGCCTTTACCCCAGAATGAACACAGTCCAAACTAAACTGCAGTATTTAGCGCAGGATAAACACAATGCCAACCAAACTGCTGTATTAACCCCCAGAATGACCACAATCCCAACCAAACTGCAGTAATTACCCCCAGAATGAATGCAATCCAAACCAGCTGCAGTACGTAAACCAGAATAAACATGATCCCAAACAAATTGCAGTATTTAACCACAGAATAAACAAAGTCCAAACCAAACTGCAGTAATTACCCTAGAACAAAGACAATCCAGACGAAACTGCAGTAGTTAATCCAGAATAAACACAATCTAATACAAACTGCTGTGCTTAACACAGAATAAAAACAATCTAAACCAAACTACAGTACGGATCCCAGAATAAACACAACCCAAACTAAACTGCAGTGTTTACCCAGGAATAAAGACTATCGAAACCAACCTGCAATATTTAACCCAAAGAAAAACACAATTCAAACCAAACTGCAGTATTTACACCCAGAATGTACACAATCCAAACCAAACTGCAGTATGTACATCCAGAATGAACACAATCCAAACCAAAGGGCAGTACTTACCCCAGAATAAACACAATCCAAACTAAACTGCAGGACATGACCCAGTATAACACAACCCAAACAAAACTGCAGGCTTTACCCCAGAATAAACACAATTCAAACTAAACTGCAGTATTTACCCCAGGATAAACACAATCCCAACCAAACTGCATTATTTACCCCCAGAATGACCACAATACCAAATAAACTGCAGTATTTACTCCAGAATAAACACAATCCCAACCAAACTGCAGTATTTACCTCCAGACTGATCACAAACCCAACCAAACTGCAGTATTTACGCCAGTTTAAACAGAATCCAAACCAAACTGTGGTACATAACCCAGAATAAACACAATCCAAACCAAACTGCAGTGCTTAGCCCAGGATCAACACAATCCAAACTAAACTGCAGTCTTAATCAAGAATAAACCAAACCGTAGCACTTACCCCAGGCGAAAAACAACCCAAACCAATCTACAGTAACGTAATGCAGAATAAGCACAATCCAAATCAATCTGCAGTATTTACCCCAGTATAAACACAATCCAAATCAAACTGCAGTATCTACAACTGCAGTACTTAACACAGAATAAACACAATACAAACCAAACTGCAGTACTTAGCCCCAGAATAAACACAATCCAAACAAAACTGCAGCCATTACCCCAGAATAAACACAAAGCAAACTAAACTGCAGTAAATACCACAGAATAAACACAATCCAATACAAACTGCAGTACCTAGCCCCAGGATAAGCACAATCCCAACCAAACTGCGGCATTTACTCCAGAATAAACACAATCCCAAACAAACTGCAGTATTTACACCCAGAACAAACACAATCGAAATCAAACTGCAGTACAGAACCCAAGAATAAACACAATCCCAACCAAACTGGAGTAATTACCCCCAGATTAAAGACAATCCAATCTAAACTGCAGTACTTAGCCCCAGAATGAACACAATCCCTACCAAACTGCAGTATTTACCCCAGAGTAAACTCAATCCAAATCAAACTGCAGTATCTACCCCAGAATAAACACAATCCAAACTAAACTGCAGTACCTACCCCAACGAAAAACACAATCCAAACTAACCTGCGGTATTTACCCCAGAATAAACACAATCCAAACCAAACTGCAGTACTTGACACAGAATAAACACAATCCAAACAAAACCGCAGCCTTTACCCCAGAGTAAACATAATACAAACTAAACTGCAGTATTTACCTCAGAATAAAAACAAAGCAAACTAAACTGCAGTATTTACCACAGAACAAACACAATGCCAACCAAATGCAGTACTTGCCTCAGAATAAAAACAATCCCAACCAAACTACAGTATTTACACCCAGAATAAACACAATCCAAACCAAACTGCTGTATTTTCGCGAAAAAACACATCCAAACCAAACTGCAGTACTTAACACAGAATAAACACAATACAAACCAAACTGCAGTATGTACCCCAGAATAAACATAATCCAAACAAAACTGCAGCCATTGCCCCAGAATAAACACAATCCCAACCAAACTGCAGTATTTACCCCCAGAATGAAGACAATCCCAACCAAACTGCAGCATTTACTCCAGAACAAACACAATCCAAACCAAACTGCAGTATTTATCGCAGAATGAACACAATCCCAAACAAATTTCAGTATCTCCCCCAGATTAAGCACAATCCAAACTAACCTGCAGTATTTACCCCAAAATAAACACAAAGCAAACTAAACTACAGTAAATACCACAGAATAAACACAATCCAATACACCTGAAATACTTACCCCAGAATGAACACAATCCCAACCAAACTGCAGTACCTAGCCCCAGAATAAACACAGTCCAAACGAAACTGCAATATTTAACCCAGAATAAACACAATCCCAAGCAAACTGCACTCTTTAGCCCCAGAATGAACACAATCCCAACCAAACTGCAGAATTTACCCCCAGAATGAACAAAATGCCAAACAAACTGCAGTATTTACACCCAGAATAAACACAATCCAAACCAAACTGCAGTACAGACCCCAAGAATAAATAGAATCCCAACCAAACTGGAGTAATTACCCCCAGAATAAAGACAATCCAAACTAAACTGCAGTACTTAGCCCCAGAATGAACACAATACCAACCAAACTGCAGTATTTACCCCAGAGTAAACTCAATCCAAATTAAACTGCAGTATTTACCCCAGAATAAACAAAATCCAAACAAAGCTGCACTATCTACCCCAGAATAAACACAATCCAAACTAACCTGCGGTATTTACCACAAAATAAATACAATCCCAAACAAACTGCAGTATTTACCCCAGAATGAATTCAATCCCAAACAAACTGCAGTATTTAACCCCAGAATGAACACAATCCCAACCATACTGCAGTACTTACGCACAGAATAAACACAATACAAACCAAACTGCAGTACTTAGCCCCAGAATAAACACAATCCAAACAAAACTGCAGCCATTACCCCAGAATAAGCACAATCCAAACTAAGCTGCAGTATTTAACCCAGAATAAACACAATCTCAACCAAACTGCAGTATTTACCACCAGAATGAAAACAATCCCAACCAAATTGCAGCATTTACTCCAGAATAAACACAATTCCAGCCAAACTGCAGTATCTACCCCAGCATAAACAATATCCAAACCAAACTGCAATATTTACACCAAAGAAAGACAGAATCCCAACCAAACTGCAGTACTTACTCTCAGAATGAACACAATCCCAACCAAACTGCAGTATTTGCCGCCAGATTGAACACAATCCCAACCAAACTGCAGCATTTACCCCCAGAGTGACCACAATCCAAATGAAAGCACAGTACTTGTCTCAGAATAAACACAATCCAAACCAAACAACACTACGTAACCCAGAATAAACACAATCCAAACCAAACTGCAGTATTTTCTCGAGAATAAACAGAATCCAAACCAAAGTGCAGTATTTCCCCCCTGTATGAAAACGATTCCAACCAAACTGCAGTACTTAGCCCCAGAATAAACACAATCCAAACTAAACTGCAGTACTTACTACCCAAAATGAACACAATCCCAAACAAACTGCAACATTTACTCCAGGATAAACACAATCCCAACCAAACTGCAGTATTTACACCAAGAGTGAACACAATCCAAACCAAACTGTAGGATTTAACCCCAGAATGAACACAATCCAAACCAAACTGCAGGACGTACCCCCAGAATAAAGACAATCCCAATCAAACTGCAGTACTTGACCCAGAATAAACACAATCCCAGCCAAACTGCAGTACTTACCGACAAAATGAACACAATACCAACCAAACTGCGGTATTTACCCCAGAGTAAACTCAATCCAAATCAAATTGCATTATCTACCCCAGAATAAATACAATCCAAACTAAACTGCAGTACTTACCCAAACGAAAAACACAATCCAAACTAACCTGCGGTATTAACCCCAGAATGAACACAAACCCAACCAAACTGCAGTATTTACACCCAGAATAAACACAATCCAAACCAAACTGCTGTATTTTCGCGAAAAAACACATCCAAACCAAACTGCAGTACTTAACACAGAATAAACACAATGCAAACCAAACTGCAATACTTAGCCCCAGAATAAACACAATCCAAACAAAACTGCAGTATTTACCACCAGAATGAAGACAATCCCAACCAAACTGCAGCATTTACTCCAGAATAAACACAATCCCAACCAAACTGCAGTATCTACCCCCTGAATGAACACAACCCCAACCAAACTGCTGTCTTTACCCCCTGAATGAACACAATCCCAACCAAACTGCAGTATTTACCCCCAGAATGAACATATTCCAAACCAGCCTGCAGTGCTTAGCCCAGAATAAACACAATCCAAACTAAACTGCAGTCTTAATCCAGAATAAACCAAACTGTAGCACTTACGCCAGGCGAAAAACAACCCAAAACAATCTACAGTAACGTAATGCGGAATAAACACAATCCAAGCCAAACTGCAGTATTTACCACAGAATAAACACAATCCAAACTAAACTGCAGTATTTACCCCAGAATAACCACAATCCCAACCAAACTGCAGTATTTAACCCCAGAATGAACACAATCCCAACCAAACTGCAGTATTAGGTCCCAGAATAAACACAATCCAAACCAAACTACACTACTTAACCCAGAATGAACACAATCCAAACAAAACTGCTGAATTTACCCCCAGAATAAACAGAATCCCAACAATACTGCAGTATTTACACCTAGATTTAACACAATCCAAACCAAACTGCAGTATTTAACCCCAGAATAAACACAATCCAAACAAAACTGCAGCCATTACCCCAGAATAAACACAATCCAAACTAAGTTGCAGTATTTACCCTAGAATAGAAACAATCCCTACCAAACTGCAATATTTACCCCCAGAATGAAGACAATCCCAACCAAACTGCAGCATTTACTCCAGAATAAACACAATCCCAACCAAACTTCAGTAATTACCCCCAGAATAAACCCAATCCAAACAAAACTGCGGTACCTACCCCCGATTAAACACAATCCAAATGGAACTGCAGTACGATCCCCAGCACAAGCACAATCCCAACCAAACTGCAATATTTTTCCCCAGTATGAACACAATCCCAACCAAACTGCAGTACTTAGCACCAGAATAAACACCATCCAAACCAAACTGCAGTATTTAGCCCCAGAATGAACACAATCCCATTCAAACTGCAGTATTTAACCCCAGAATGAAGACAATGCAAACCAAACTGCAGTCTTTACACCAGAATAAACACACTCCAAACAAAAATGCAGTATTTACCCCAGAATAAACAGAATCCCAGCCAAACTGCAGTGTTTACCCCTAGAAGCAACACAATCCCAACCAAACTGCAGTATTTTCCCCCTGAATGAACACATTCCCAACCAAACTGCTGTATTTACCCCCAGAATGAACATATTCCAAACCAGGCTGCAGTGCTCAGCCCAGAATAAACACAATCCAAACTAAACTGCAGTCTTAATCCAGAATAAACCAAACTGTAGCACTTACCCGAGGCTTACCCCAACCCAAACCAATCTACAGTAACGTAATGCAGAATAAACACAATCCAAACCTAACTGCAGTATTTACCCCAGAATAAACACAATCCAAACTAAACTGCATTATTTAGCCCCAGAAGGAACCACAATCCCAACCAAACTGTTGAATTTACCCCCAGAATAAACACAATCCCAACCATACTGCAGTATTTACGCCCAAAATAAACACAATCCAAACCAAACTGCAGTATTTAACCCCAGAATGAACACAATCCCAACCAAACTGCAGTATTAGGTCCCAGAATAAACACAATCCAAACCAAACTACACTACTTAACCCAGAATAAACACAATCCAAACAAAACTGCTGAATTTACCCCCAGAATAAACAGAATCCCAACAATACTGCAGTATTTACACCTAGATTTAACACAATCCCAACCAAACTGCAGCATTTACTCCAGAATAAACACAATCCCAACCAAACTGCAGTAATTACCCCCAGAATAAACACAATCGAAACCAAACTGTTGTATTTACCCCAGAACAAACATAATCCAAACCAAACTGCAGTACTTATCCTAGAATAAACACAACCCCAAACAAATTTCAGTATCTACCCCAGATTAAGCACAATCCAAAATAACCTGCAGTATTTACCCCAAAATAAACACAAAGCAAACTAAACTGCAGTATTCACCCCAGAATAAACACAATCCAAACCAAACTGCACTCCTTAGCCCCAGAATGAACACAATCCCAACCAAACTAGAGTATTTACCCCCAGAATGAACACAATCCCAATCAAAGTGCAGAAGTTACTCCTGAATAAACCCAATCCAAACTAAACTGCAGTATTTACCCCCAAAATAAACACAATCCAAACTACACCCAAGTACTTATCCCCAGAATGAACACAAGCCCAACCAAACTGCAGTATTTACCTCAAGACTAAAGACAATCCAAACTATACCGCAGTACATAGCCTTGAATAAACACAACCTAATCCAAAATGAAGTATTTCCCCCCAGACTGAACACAATCCAAACCTAACTGCAGTACTTAACCCAGCATAAACACAACTCTCTTTCAGAGGGCTGCGTGCCTTTGGAATTCTCTGCCTCAGAAGGTGAAGGAGGCGGGGTCATTGATTATTTTTAAGGCAGAGGTAGGTTCTTGTTAGGCAAGGGAATCAGAGGTTATCGGGGTTGGATGGGAACGTGGTACTCGATTAACAAACAGGTCAGCCATGATTTTATTGAATGGCAGATAATTAGCACAGGCAACTGGGAGTGAGCAACTGACGGCTGGGTCCTCTGAGTGCTGACTGTTGGGAAAGGTATTGGAAGAAGTGAGGAAAAATGAAAAGCTCAGCTGGCCGAGAAGAGGTCCCAGAGAAAGCAGAGGCCAGCGAATCCTGTACCTTATCACTGCACTGTCTTGCTCTGCAGTAATGAAGCAAAGCGTCTGACGGCAGAGTGGGTGCCCTACGCCAGAGCAGGCGATGCTTCATACAGAGTGCGACCACCACGGTGCTGACTACCATCAGGAGTCTTCCGACGTTTCGGAAAACAGCACCCCGCTGCTTTCTGGAGATAACATCGATTTTAAATATGCAACATTGCCACTGCTCCCATCTTGTTTTGCATTATCTTTTGGATGAATGTTCATTCTCCTTAACAGCTTAATCCTTCTACTGTACAGAGGTAGGGCTGCTGTCCCACCATTGACAGCTGATCTGGACATGCTTGTTGTTAATGACGTTACACAATCCGACTCCCTCTTGGGCATTAATTAACATGTACAATGTTGTCATTTAAGCTCCGCTGCCATGCATCCTATCACAGACATTCAATTCTCTACTTCTTCCAACTTCTCCCCCTATAATTAATCAAATCGATTCCTCATCCAACTTTCCTCACTTGCAATGAGAGGTAACAGACGTCAAACTTGAACTCTATTTTCCCGTTCACAGATGCTTCCTGACCACCTTACTAGTTCCAGTTGGTTGTGCTTATAAATGAATTTTGTTCTTAGAATTACAAACCCACACTGAAGCCCTTGCACACGGATGAACAAACTCATTGCAAAAGTATGCTGTTTACCTTAAACATTGCGCACATCCCGATACTGCTCATTGTAAATGCACAGAAACCAAACTGCAGTCTTTGCTCCACGTTAAGGGCACAGAGACCAACCTGCAGTCATTGTTCCATCTTAAACACACCCCAAACCAAACTGCAATCTTTGCTCCACTTTAAACACACCACAAACCAAACTACTGCCATTGCTTCATGTTAAACACACCCCAATCCAAACTGCAGACATTGCTCCATGTTAAAGACACGGAAACGAAACTGCAGTCTTTTCTCCATGAAAAGACACGGAATCCAAACTAAAGTCTTTGTTCCATCTTAAACACACAGGAACCAAACTGCAGTCTTTGCTCCATGTTAAACACACCCCAAACTCCTCTCTCCCAGAAACATGATAGGGTCCCCCTTGTCCTCACTTATCACCCCACCAGCCTCCGCATTATAAAGGATCATCCTCCGCCAACTCCAGCATGATGCCACCACCAAACACATCTTGCCTTCACCCCCCACCCTCAGCGGCATTCCATAGGGATCGTTCCCACCGTGACAGCCTAGTCCACTCCTCCATCACTCCCTACTTCTCAACCCCCTCCTACGGCACCTCCCCATGCAAACGCAGAATATGCAACACCTGCCCCTTCACTTCCTCTCTCCTCACCGTCCAAGGGCCCAAACACTCCTTTCAAGTGAAGCAGCATTTCACTTGCATTTCCCTCAACTTAGTCTACTGCATTCGTTGCTCCCAATGCGGTTTCCTCTACATTGGAGAGACCAAACGCATACTGGGTGACTGCTTTGCAGAACATTACCCAAAAATCCTTGTCACTTGCCATTTTAACACCCAACCCTGCTCTCTTGCCCACATGTCTGTCCTTGGCTTGCTGCATTGTTCCAGTGAAGCTCAACGCAAACTGGAGGAACAGCACCTCATCTTCCGACTAGGCACTTTACAGCCTTCCGGGCTGAATATTGAGTTCAACAATTTTAGATCTTGAACTCCCTCCTCCATCCCCACCCCCTTTCCGTTTCTTCCCCCTCCTTTTTGTTTTTTGCAATAATTTATATAGATTTTTCTTTTCCCACCTATTTCCATTATTTTTAAATGTATTCCACCCATCGTTTATTTCACCCCACCCCCACTAGAGTTACCTTGCTTGTCCTGCTCTCCACTCTGAATTAACACATTCTTTTAGATAATATCACCACCTTCAACACCTCTTTGATCTTTTGTCTGTGACACCTTTTGATTATCTCCTCCTATCACTGCTTGCTTGTCCCAACAAGCCACCCAACCCCACCTCCCCTCCCCCCCTTAAACCAGCTTATATTTCACCCCTTTCCTATTTTTACTTAGTTCTGTTGAAGGGTCACGAGGACTCGAAATGTCAACTTTGCTCTTCTCCGCTGATGCTGCCAGACCTACTGAGTTTTTCCAAGTATTTCAGTTTTTGTTTTGGATTTCCAGTATCCGCAGTTTTTTGTTTTTACCCCAAACCAAACTGCAGTCTTTGCTCCATGTTAAACACACAGAAACCAAACTGCGGATTTGCTCCATATTAAACACAACCAAACCAAACTGCAGTGTTTGCTCCATGTTAAACATGCCCCAATCCAAACTGCATCCTTGCTCCATGTTAAAGACATGGAAACCAAACTGCCGTCTTTTCTCCATGAAAAGACACGGATTCCAAACTGCAGTCTTTGCTCCATCTTAAACACACAGGAACCAAACTGCATCACTGCTCTATGTTAAATACACCCCAAACCAAACTGCAGTCTTTGCTCCATGTTCAACACACAGAAACTAAGCTGGAGTCTTTGCTCCATGTTATACACACCCCAAGCATAACTGCAGTCTTTACTACAAGTTAAACACAGAAACTCTCTGTCATCTCTGCTCCATGTCAAACACACAGAAACCAAACTGCAGACTTTGCTCCATATTACACACACAGAAACCAAACTGCAGCTGTTGTTCCATGTTAAACACACCCAAATCCAAACTGCAGTCTTTGCTCTACATTAAACAGACAGAAACCAAACTGCAGACTTTGCTGCAAGTTAAACGCACAAACACCAAATGGCAGACTTTGATCCATATTACACACAAAGAAACCAAACTGCACTCCTTGCTCCATGTTAAGCACACCCCAAAACAAACTGCAGTCCTTGCTCCATGTTCAGGACACAGGGACCAATCTGCAGTCTTTGTTCCATCTTAAACACACCCCAAACCAAACTGCAAACTTTGCTACACTTTAAACACAGCAGAAACCAACCTACTGCCATTGCTTCATGTTAAACACATAGAAACCAAACTGCAGTCTTTGCTCCATGTTAAACACACAGAAACCAAACTGCAGTCTTTGCTCCATGTTAAACACACAGAAACCAAACTGCAGTCTTTGCTCCATGTTAAACACACCAAAACCAAACTGCAGTCGTTGCTCCATGTTAAAGACACAGAAACCAAACTGCAGTCGTTGTGCCATGTTGAAAACACCCCCAAACAAACTGCAGCACTTGCTCCATGTTAAACACACCCAAAAACCAAACTGCAGTCTTTTCTCCATGTCAAACACATACAAAACCTAACTGCAGACTTTGCTCCATGTTAAGCACAGAAACCAAACTGCAGACTTTGCTTCATGTTAAACACACCCCAAATCTAACTTCAGTACATGCTTCATGTTAAAAACACCTCAAACTGAAGTCTTTGCTCCATGTTATACACATCCCAGGCAAAACTGCAGTCTTTGCTACAAGTTAAACACACAGAAACCAAACTGTCATCTCTGCTCCATGTCAAACACACAGAAACCAAACTGCAGACTTTGCTCCATATTACACACACAGAAACCAAACTGCACTCCTTGCTCCATGTTAAACACACCCCCAAACAAACTGCAGTCTTTTCTCCATGTTCAACACACAGAAACCAAACTGCAGCCTTTGCTCCACGTTAAGCATACCCCAAACCAAACTGCAGACTTTGCTCCATATTAAACGAACCCCAAAGCAAACTGCAGTCTTTGCTCCATGTTAAACACACACCCAACCAAACTGCAGTATTTGTTCCATGTTAAACACACAGAAACCAAACTGCAGTCATTGTGAAATGTTAAACACACCCCAACCAAACTGTAATCTTTGCTCCATGTGAAATAGGCAGAAAACAAACTGCAGTACTTGCTCGATGTTAAACACACAGAAACCAAGCTGCAGTCTTTGCTCCATGTTAAACACACAGAAAGCAAACTGCAGTCATTGCTCCATGTGAAACAGACAGAAACCAAACTGCAGTCTTTGCTCCAGGTTAATCACACCCCGCACTAAAGAACAAAGAACAAAGAAAAGGACAGCACAGGAACAGGACCTTCGGCCCTCCAAGCCTGCACCGATCATATTGCCTGACAAACTAAAACATTTTGCACTTCCGGGGTCCGTATCCCTCTATTCCCATCCTATTCATGTATTTGTCAAGCTGCCTCTTAAACATCACTATTGTACCTGCTTCTACCACCTCCTCTGGCAGCGAATTCCAGGCACTCACTACCCTCTGCGTAAAAAACTTGCTCTGCATATCTCCTCTATAGTTTTCTCCTCTCACCTTAAATCTATGTCCCCTAGTAATTGACTCTTCCACCCTGGGAAAAAGCTTCTGACTATCTACTCTGTCCATGCCACTCATAATTTTGTAAACTTCTTTCAAGTCGCCCTTCAATCTCCGTCGCTCTAGTGAGAACAATCTGAGTTTCTCCAACCTCTCCTCATAGCTAATAACCTCCAGACCAGGCAGCATCCTGGTAAACCTCCTCTGCACCCTCTGCAACGCCTCCATATCCTTCTGGTAATGTGGCGACCAGAATTGCACGCAATATTCTAAGTGTGGCCTAACCAAGGTTCTGTACAGCTGCAGCATGACTTCCCAGCTTTTATACTCAATACCCCTGCCGATGAAAGCAAGCATGCCATATGCCTTCCTGACTACCTTATCCACCTGCGTTGTCACTTTCAGTGACCTGTGGACCTGTACACCCAGATCCCTCTGCTTGTTGATGCACTTAAGGGTTCTGCCATTTACTGTATAATTCCTATCTGTATTAGACCATCCAAAATGCATTACCTTACATTTGTCCGGATTACACTCCATCTGCCATTTCTCCGCCCAAGTCTCCAACCGATCAATATCCTGTTGTATCTTTTGACAATTTTCTTCACTATCTGCAACTCCTCCAACCTTAGTGTCGTCTGCAAACTTACTAATTAGCCCAGTTACATTTTCCTCCATTTACATATACTACAAACAGTAAAGGTCCCAGCATTGATCCCTGCAGAACTCCACTAGTCACATCTCTCCATTCAGAAAAGCACCCTTCCACTGCTACCTCTGTCTTCTATGACCAAACCAATTCTTTATCCATCTTGCCATGCGACTTTACCTTCTGTACCAGTCTGCAATGAGGGACCTTGTCAAAGGCCTTACTGAAATCCATATAGATAACATCCACTGCCCTTCCATCGTCAATCTTCTTTATCACTTCCTCGAAAAACTCGATCAAGTTAGTGAGACACGACCTCCCCTTCACAAAACCATGCTGCCTCTCACTAATATGCCCATTTGCTTCCAAATGGTAGTAAATCCTGTCACGAAGAACCTTCTCCAATAATTTCCCTACCACTGATGTAAGGCTCACCGGCCTGTAATTTCCTGGATTATCCCTGCTACCCTTCTTAAACGATGGAACAGCATTGGCCATTCTCCTGTCCTCTGGGACCTCACCCATAGCCAGTGAGGATACAAAGATTTCTGTCAAGGCCCCAGCAATCTCCTCCCTTGCCTCCCTCAGTACTCTGGGGTAGATCCCATCTGGCCCTGGGGACTTATCCACCTTAATATTCTTCAAGACACCTTTGCTCCATGTTAAACAAACTGAAGCCTTTGCTCCATGTTAAACACACGGATACAAACTGCAGTCTTTGATCCATGTTAATCACACCCCACACTAAACTGAAGTCTTTGCTCCATGTTAAGCACACGGAAAAAAAACTGCAGTCTTGCTCCATGTTAAGCTCACAGAAACCAAACTGCAGTCTTTGCTGAATGTTAAACACACAGAAACCCAAATGCAGCCTTTGCTCCATGTTAAACACAAAGACACCAAACTGCAGCCTTTGCTCCATGTTACACACACAGAAACCAAACTGCAGCCTTTGCTCCATATTAAACACACCCCAAATCAAACTGCAGTCTTTGCTGAATGTTAAACACACAGAAACCCAAATGCAGCCTTTGCTCCGTGTTAAACACAAAGACACCAAACTGCAGTCTTTGCTCCATGTTAAACACAAAGACACCAAACTGCAGCCTTTGCTCCATGTTACACACATAGAAACCAAACTGCAGCCTTTGCTCCATGTTAAACACACAGAAACCAAACTGCAGCCCTTGCTCCATGTGAAACACACCCCAGACCAAAATGCATTCTTTTCTCTCTGTTAATTACACCCCACACTAAACTGAAGAGTTTGCTCCATGTTAAAAACATGGAAACCAAACTGCAGTCTTTGCTCCATGTTAAACACACCCCAAACCAAACTGCAGTTTCTGCTCCTTGTTATACACTCAGAAACCAAACTGCATTCGTTCCTCATTTAAAGCTCTCGGCTAAACCAAACATTGGTTCACTAGCTAGTTGCTTTGGAATGGGCTTTCTCCTTACATGTTTCATGTCACCTGGAACCTTCTGCCCTCAAGTGGATGTCATTTGCTGTGATACTCCCTTGAGTGTCTTCAACTGGGTGAGGTGTCTCCCTCACTATCTGCTTGCCTGTTTGTTAACTCACTGTGTCTCTATATAATGATGGAAAGAAGGTTTCTGAAAGCCATATTTCAAGCAATTCTTCAGCCTTCCATTTTCCTCTTTTAACAATTTGCCTTCCCTCAGGCTCTTCAACTCAGTGGGACATATCCCTCACTGTCTCTTTTCCTCTTCTAGGACTTCTCTGGCCCCTGTTTAATTCTGGAAAGAAGATATCTGCCAACCCAATTTCGGGTCATTGTTTGGGTCTGTTTTAATTCCTACAGGTGCTTCCTGGAACTCTTTTAACTCTACTGACCCAACTGCAGACTTGTTAAATTCAAGCCGCTGTCTCTTAGCTGCCTCAATTGTTACAGGTTCCACTTTACCATTCAGGCCCTTTGAATATTCTCCAGCACCCTTCACTCCTGCAGATTCCTGCTGGCTGGTGTTGGGCACTTTTCTTTCACTTACGCTTTACTGCCAGCCAAATGATATCTGAGGAGAAAATCCATCCCTGTTACCGGTAGCTCAGGGACAATTCCGACTGTTCCTGGACCTGAGATTATGACAAACTGCAGGTGAGCCTGTTGGAGGGGCACAGACATGTATCTGCCTCCCACTCCACTGATCAGTGCCATGGCTTCCAGGGAAGGCTTATGTTTCCTTTCAGCACTCAGGACGGAGTGCCTCCTGTGTCCCGGAGCAGCTCACATCCTCGGAGGGGTATGGGGACACTGTTCCTGAAAATACAAACTGCAAAAGCAAGTTTCTGATTCGAGGGTCCCTGCCTGCTCTGTTTCACTACCTAATGGGGTGCCTTTCTGGGGACTACTCTTATGAGGCCATATAAGACACTAAGGGCTTCCCTTTTAATGTCCAGCATTCAGGTCTGGAGTGTCCTATTTTATTACAATGGAACACGCTGGGTCTTTTCTTTTTGAGATTGAGGCCCCCTCATTTGCACTTTCCTTTCTGGCGAATAGCGTTTCCTATCTATATCACCCTTCTTATCTTTCCATGGGGGTGGTTTGGACATGGTGTGCCTGAGTTTCCAGGGCTATGGGTGAGGGCATATCTGCCTGCTGTGACGGCTGCATGCCAGGCTGCTGCTCCAAGTGTACCCTTAGGTTGGAGGGCAAAAAGTTATCTGTATTCCTCCAGCATTATCAAGTCACACAATCCCCTTGTAGCTGCGTTGTATTGTTAAAGAGTGGGCCCATTACAATTTGCTTCAGCCATTTGAATCGATACAGGTCTGTGTGGGTTCCTCATGAGTGTTTCGGAATTGTGGGCGATATGCCTCTGGTAATAACTCATAGACACTTAGATTGGCAGCCTTGATCTGTTCATAACTAGTGGAGAGGTCAGGAGTCAGCATGAGTCGATCTCTTGTGCTCTCGTGGATAGCTGAACTTGAATCACGGATGTCCAGATGTCTGATGGCCATTTAGCTGTCCTACTTTCTCAGAAGTAGTGAAAAAGGATTCTACGTCACTCTCTTCAAATTTGGGAATGGATCTAATGCACTTAAGGTCCTCAGAGTTTGTTTCTGGTGTAGGGGAATAGGAGCTGTTACCAGGTAGGGAAAGGTTTTCCCATGCAGCTTCCACATGTCTGGCCTCTTACTCTCCCTCTCTGTCTGTCTCTCTTTCTCTGTTTCTCTCTGTCTCTCCCCGCTTCTTTGAGCTTCTGACTCCATTTCAAATTTTCGTTACTGGAATTCTTCTCTCTCACTTTTTCCCTCTTGTTCTCCCTTATTCCTTATTCTCTCTCAGGGGAAAAAACAACCATTGGTATTATCCACATTTGAAGCAGAGACACATTTTTATTTTCAGGGTAAGCCTCTGAGAGCAATCAGCAACAGGAGCTTCAGCCAGCATTAGTTATCTTGGAGAATCTGGAGACATGTACGCAGCTCCAGTCTTTCACAGTTTCTCATCTACCCTGACACATTTCTATCTCTAACTCCCTCTGACAGTGTTGTGCATGCCCTGTATTGTGCTCTCTGCCATAATCACTCTCTTTCTATGTCTCACTGAATGATTAAATGATACCAGCCCTCTCCATCTGGATATCACTCTCATTTGTACCCGAGTTCTGCTGCCCCACTACCCATCTTCCCATGGGTCGCTTGTCAAGCTTGTCTCATTTTGTTCAAATGCTCATTTTCATGAAATAGTCAGCCTTGCTAATCTCTCTCTCTAGATCTCTCTACCTCTCTCTCTAGATCTCTTTCTCTTCCTCCCCTCTCTCCATCTCTCTGCTCTCTCTCTCCTCTCCGTCTCCATTTCTCACCTCTCCCTCTGCATCCTATATTACTCTTCTCTCTCTCTCCTCTCTCTACCCCTCTCCCTACTCTCTCTTCTCGCTCTCCTCTCTAGATCTATCTACCTCTCTTTTCCTCTATCTCTCCTCGATCTCTCCTCTCACCCTCCTCTCTCTAGATCTCTCTCTACCTTTCCGTCTCTCTCTGCTTCTCTCTCTCCTCTTACCCTCTCCTCTCACTCTCCTCTCTCTCTGGATCTTTCTCTCTCTCCTTTCCTTCTGTCTCCCTCCTCTCTCTTTCCAACCTCTCTCTCCTCTCACCCTTTCCTCTCACTCTCTCCTATCTCTCTAGATCTTTTTCTCTCTCTCTACCTCTCTCTCTCCTCTCCGCCTCCATTTCTCGCCTCTCCCTCTCCATCCTTTCTTACTCTTCTCTCTCTCTCCTCTCTCTACCTCTCTCCTTACTCTCTCTCCTCGCTCTCCTCTCTAGATCTCTCTATCTACCCTTCTTTTCCTCTATCTCTCCTTGCTCTCTCCTCTCACCCTCCTCTCTCTAGATCTCTCTCTACCTTTCCCTCTCTCTGCTTCTCTCTCTCCTCTTACCCTCTCCTCTCACTCTCCTCTCTCTCTAGATCTTTCCCTCCCTCCTTTCCTTCTCTCTCCCTCCTCTCCCTCTTTCCAACCTCTCTCTCCTCTCATTGTCTCCTGTCTCTCTAGATCTTTCTCTCTCTCTACCTCTCTCTCTACCTCTCTCTCCCTTGATCTTTCTCTCTCTCTTCCTCTCTCTGTCTCCTCTCTTTCCAGATCTTTCTCTCTACCTTTCCCTCTCTCTCCTCCCATGTCTCTACCTCTCCTCTCTCCCACCTCTCTCTCTCTCCTCTCACCCTCTCATCTTTCTCTCTCTAACCCTCTCTCTCCCTGCTTCTCTCTCCCTATCTCTACCTCTCTCTCCCTCCCCTCACCCTCTCCTCTCACCATCTCATCTCACCCTCTCCCCTCTCTCTAGATCTTTCTCTCTCTCTCTCTACTTTTCCCTCTCTCTTCCTCTACCTCACTCTCTCCTCTCCTTCTCTCTCCCACCTGTCTCTCTCCTATCACACTCTCCTCTCTCTCCTCTCTCTAGATCTTTGTCTCTACCTCTCTCTCTGCTTCTCTCTCCCTCTTCTCTCTCTCTCCCCTCTCTCTCCTCTCCTTCTCTCCCCTTCTCTCTCCTCTTGCCCTCTCCCCTCCTCTCACTCTCTCCTCACTCTAGATCTTTCATCTCTCGCTCTACCTCTCTCTCTTCTCTGTCTCTTCTCTCTCTCCTCTCTTTCCATTTGCTGAGCTCCTCCCTCTCCTGAAACTCCATATGCATTCTAAGCTTTTCCAGCTGGAATTTGGATTGGGGAAGGTATCTAGAGTCAGGGTTGAACTCCTCACTTATCTTTTCTGGTTAATAAGCGAGGTCCAAATCCTTTGCCAGCAAGTGGATCAGTTCACCTCTTTTCACATTACTGGGTATTTTTTATTGCACCTCCCTAACTACAGCTTTTAGCTGTTCTGTACTTCGGGATGCTAATGTTTCACTGTTTCCTTGCTTCAGCCACATCTGTGCATCAAAATTTGCAAAGTTGTTAGGGGAAGGGAAATTGCTGCAGCAATTCTGTTTTTGCATTTCAAATATCGTCCCAGCCACTGATTCTTTCCCCTCGCCTCTTGGCATCAAATTGGTTCCATTTATATCAGATTCAGCTCATGTCTTAGATTTAACTCTGCTCCAAGGTTTTTGGTCAGATTTTATTGTCAGGTGATGGCTCCATCCTGGGCGAGCTCCCAATTTCTGTAACGAAAAGAGAGAGACAGTGAAACTGCACTTATTTCCTGTCACCCCCTGTACGTGGAAGAAGGTGTTTGGAATCTATTCTAATATATGCACTGGCATGTTTTCTAAAACTCATGGTTCGTCTTCCAATTTAATAGTAACCCGCTGAAAACTCGTGATGTAATTCACTCAAAAGGTTAGTTCATGTCACATTCAAATCCCGGGGGAGGGGTGTTCACAAATACCCTCTCCATTAGGCACACACACATACAGAGACACACACACAGACACACACACATAAACAGAAACTCACAAACACACACACTGAGACACACACACAAACGTACACACGGAGACACACACGCACACATACACACACTCACAAACACACAAAATAAACACACACACATTCATACATACAGACATGGGCACTCACACACACACAGAGTCAAACACACAGACATACAGACACACACAGACACAGAGGTACACAACCTGCCACAGACACACACATACACACACACAAGCACACAGCCTGCCACAGATACACACACACAAGACACACACGAACACACACACAAAAAATAAACACACCCACACAGACACACACACATTCATACATACAGACACTCAGACACACACACACACACACAGACATGCAAACACACACAAGCACACAGCCTGCCACAGACACACACACACAAGACACACACAAATGCACACACAGAGACACACACTCTCAGGCATAGACACAAAAAATAAACACACCCATACAGACACACACATTCATAAATACAGACACAGATACTCAGACATGCACACAAACACAGACACATGGAAATACACAGACACAAAAACACATGCACACACACGGGGACACACACACAGAGGCACACACACCCAGACACACTCACACCAGTGCACACGTACACTCCAACACACAAACACACGCACACTCCAACACACACGCACACACTCACATTCATACACACATACAATGAGGCATACACATACACACACACACACAAAATAAACACACTCACTCAGACACACACACAGAGTCAAACACACAGACACACACACACAGGCACACACATGTACGCACACACAGGCACACAGACAGAAAAACACATATTTTCAAAGCACCCACACAGACCTCTACACCTTAAACAAGCTCCCTCTGTTCAAGTCTCTCTCACACAGACACAAACAGACAGAAGGACAAACACAGAAAAACACACACACACAGGCATGCTCACCCACACACACACACACACACAGAGGCATAGCCATACAAACACATGCACACACAAACACTGACACACACACACAGTCATACACATGCACACACACACAGACACATACACACAAACATAAGACACACAAACACACAGGCACACACAAACACACACACACAGGCACACACACGCACACATGCACAAACGGTCAGACAGGCACACACACACACAGGTGCACACAAACAGTCAGGCACACACACAGAAACACACATACACTCACAAGCACAGAGACACAGGCAGACACACTCACGCACACATACATACAAACAGGCAGACACACTCAGAGGCACAAACACAGACACAGGCGGATACACACACACACACACACACAAACAGACAGACAGAACAAAAACACACACACACACAGACACATACGGTGAAGTGGGACAGAAAAAGGAATTTTAGTACAATGGATAGTAACTGTACAAGAACCAGAGACATGAATATTCTTTCACGTGTGTCCAAAGTGCAGAGTCATAGTCCAATGAGAAATTCTTTCCCGTAGATTTTCAACTTCAGCAGCTGAACACCTGAGTTGTAGGAATGGCTTTACAGTTAGTGTTGATACTGCAAGAAGATGGTACACAGTGACTGGATCGATTATGCAGGTGATGGTCGAAAATCGTCCAGCAGAGACAGAGTTGAGGAGTAGGCTGTTGTTTGCCTTGAGGTCTATTTTTTTGGTGGTTCACCAGTTGGATATTAAACAGTGGATGGACTGTGAGTTTGAAGATGCAATCTGAAAACTGTCCAAAAAGGCCAGAGACTTGGGTCATATGACATGTCATATTCGTGGTGAAATGCAGCTTAATAACCAGTGTCTGTGCTTCTGGCCAGAATTCCATTGTTCATGCTTTGGACAGAGATGAGGTGACATTTGCACCTTTTGCAGAATAATGAGTTTCGATCTCTCTCCTCTGTGATATGTCTGGTTGGGGTGCCAGTACACCTACGTTCTCTCTGTTTTCATTGATTACGGTGGGGTCTGTACAATGAAGTGTGAGATTACAAATGCTGAGGAAGCAATTACTTTGTTCGTGTGACTTCTCCTGGTAGCTTCCAGGACAAAGGGGCAATCCTGTGGTCATGTGGCTTGTAGCAGCCATCTTTTAGCCTCATTAGAAAGTCATTTTTAAAAATGGCAAGGGAAGCAATTTATCGATTTCTTTTCATGCCATATGGAATTCAATACACACACACAAACATAGACACACACACACACACGTACACATGTACACATGCTCAATGCTCTCACACCGACATCTACACCTTAAACAAGCTCCCTCTGCTCAAGTCTCTCCCCACACACACAGACACATACAGACAGAACAGACAGAAGGACAAACACACACACAGAAAGAGAGAGAGTGACAGAGGGAGAAACACAGACGTTATCACCTTTAACAATCTCTGTCAGCTAGATTCCATCTGCATCTCTGTCTCTCTCTCTCACACACATAGACACACAGGCACATTCTCACACGTTCCCTCTCTCCCTCCTTCACTCACACACACTGAAACACACACACATATTAACACAAACAGACATAAACACAAACACAGGCGTATTCACATTTATCAATCTCCCCCTCTCTGTATGAAACACATAAACATGTGCATGCACACACACGCGAACACACACGTTCGCACTCACACACACACGCTCGCACTCACTTACACACACACACACGAACACACACATGCACATACACACAGACATGCTCAGTGTTAAACATCTCTCTCTGTATCACACAAATACACACACAAACTCAGACACACATACACACGCAAATACATGCAAAGACATGTTCAGCTTTTATAATCTCCCTCTGCCAGGTCATCTCAGTATCTTCCTCTCACACAACATCACACACCCTGTATTACACAAATACACACGGAAACACACACACAGACACATGCACACAGACACACACACATACAAAAGGCACATAGAGATGCTCACATTCGGACAGATTCAACGCCAACAATCTTATGCTGTAAGCCCGCTATCAAACACAAATGCACACCACAAACATACACACACATATACACAAAGACACACACAGACACACACACATATTCACCATTGACAATCTTAACAGTAGGTAAGGTGGTTAAGGCATATGGGATACTTGCCTTTATTAGCCGAGGCAGAGAATATAAGAGCAGGGAGGTTATGATGGAACCGTATAAAACACTAGTTTGGCCACAGCTGGAGTACTGTGCGCAGTTCTGGTCACCACACTATAGGAAGGATGTGATTGCACTGGAGAGGGTGCAGAGGAGATTCACCAGGATGTTGCCTGGGCTGGAGCGTTTCAGCTGTGAAGAGAGACTGGATAGGCTGGGGTTGTTTCCTGTAGAGCAGAGAAGGCTGAGGGGGGACATGATAGAGGTATGCAAAATTATGAGGGGCATAGACAGGGTAGATAGAAATAACCTTTACCCCTTAGTGGAGGTGTCAATAACCAGGGGGCATATATTTAAGGTAAGGGGAAGGAGGTTTAGAGGGGGTTTGGGGATTTTTTTTCACCCAGAGTGTGGTCGGAATGTGGAACTCACTGCCTGAGGTGGTGGTAGAGACAGGAACCCTCACAACATTTAAGAAGTATTTAGATGAGCACATGAAATGCCAGAGCACACAGGGCTCAGGGCCATGTGCTGGAAAATGGGGTTAGAATAGAAAGGTGCTTGATGGTCAACATGGACACGATGGGTTGAAGGGCCTCTTTCTGTGCTGTGTAACTCAGAGGTTTGGGGTGCCTGACTGACCGAGGCTGTTACTGAGCGAAGGTCTCTGGTTGCCTAAGGCAGCTGTCAGTCACAATGTGAAGCTGTCTGATTGGATGCAACGGCTGCCATTCACCAGCCGGAGCTTCCCGATTGGCTGATGCCGCTGTCAGTCAGCGAGTGGAGCTCCCTGATAGGGTCGAACAAGTCTCGGTGTGCTCCTCCAGCCCTCACCTCTCATTGGATGGTTCAGTGCTCTTTCTTATTCGTCTGCTGGGAGTTTGGGGATAAATATTCCACTGATGGAGCTGAAGCAATGGGAACCGCCTCTGGGCTCTGCTCAGTTGCTTTGTTTATCTATGAATTGAATAATTGATGTAAGCGGATATTCCGCCGTCTTCTTGACCTGCTCTCTGAACTTGGACTGAGTCACCGCATAAATAAATGTCTTTGTGCAGCAACTTAAATTCCGCAGCATCCATCCGACTAACATCCATACAGCTTCAGAATCGGTGTGATGAATTATTCCTCTAATTTTAGAATATAAGAAAAATACCACATTCACCAGCCACAGGAGTATGAAGCTGGCAGATATGGTGAAGAGTAAAATCACAGGCTTCCTGCTGCTCTCCATCTCTGGGTCACCGCGATTCTCTCCCTTTGCTGAAGGGTCATTCAGTCCCTCATGGACGTGACTGGCCACCAAAATGTGCCTGACTATCAGAGCAACAGAATTAAAGTAAATGGGAGAAATGGGGTTAAAACCCGATCAAACCAGATAAATCCCACCCATCCAGGATCAATTAAAGTTCTTAGCTTGGTGTAACAGAGCCACGGTACATTGTTGATTATGACATAAGGTGCAAATATGAAGTGCCGGGGATGTTTTTTGAACAGAGCAGGATGCAGGTTGTCGCTAGAACCACAGCGGCGGTTCTCCCGGGGAATTATTTTGTTTCCAGCTTTGAGCAACAAATGGCCACAAATGGATCAAAGGAGAAAGTGACGGTGAAGCAGACAGAGCAGTTTCTGGCCGCACTCATCACAACCCCCTTAACACTACACACAGGGCTGATCTCCAGGAAACCCACTGGGAAATAATATGTATCGATCTGATTCAGTATGACGTCATGAGAAGTTGCCATGGCCACCAGGTAGGGATAGATGCAGGGAGAGAGACCACACTTTCCCCGGGACAGATTCACAATTCCCAGTAAATTAGCTGTATAAAAAAAAGAGAAAGGAAAAGATACTGAAAATGGATGATTCCCCGTATCTGAACCAGACAGTCAGGACAGAACTTCAGTTGCAAAATAGCGTGTGGAGGGAGGGGCGATAGTGTTAGAGATTAAAACTGCAGACTGGAAAGTAGCTAATGTAACCCACTACTTAAGAATAGAGGGAGAGAAAATATACTGAGAACTGTTGACTTGTTAGTTTGAAGACAGTAATAGAGAAAATGTTCAAACCCGTTATAAAGTGTCTGTTAGGTGAACACTTAGAAAATGATCTGAAGAAGAGTCATACGGACTCGAAATGTTAACTCTCTCCACAGACGCTGTCAGACCTGCTGAGTTTTTCCAGCATTTTTTGTTTTTGTTTCAGATTTCCAGCATCTGCAGTATTTTGCCTTTATTTACTTAGAAAATGATGATATGATTGGACAGAGTCAACATGGATATATGAAAGGGAAATCATGTTTGACAAACATGTTGGAGTGTGTTGAGGATGTTATTTGTAGCATTGATAAAGGATAACTAGTGGGTGTGGTGCATTTAGATTTTCAGAAGGCTTTCAGTAAGGTCCTACACAGGAGGTTGACAAACAAAATTAGAGCAAGTGGGATTGAGGATAACGTACTGCTATGGATTGAGAATTGGTTATCAGCCAGAAAACAGAAAGTAGGAATAAATGGGTCATTTTCGGGATGATAGGTAGCTACGAGTGGCGTACCACAAAGGTCAGTGCTTGGGCCATGGCTGTTAATAATCTATATAAATGATTTGGATGCTGAGGCTAAATGTAGTATTTCCAAATTTGCTGATGACACAAAACTAACCGGGACTGAGAGTTGTGATGAGGTTACAAGGAGGCCTCAAGTGAATAGACAACATGTTAGATCGAATATAATGTCAGTAAGTGTGAGGTTATCCACTTTGGTACAATTAACAGAAAGGCAGAGAATTTTTTAATCAGTCAAAGGTTGGGAAGTCTTGATGTCCAAAAGGGACCTGGGTGACATTTTTTTTTTATCCACTCATTGGGTGTGGGCGTCTCTGGCTAGGCGAGTCACTAAAAGCAGGCATGGAGGTGCAGCACGCAATCAGGAAGCCAAATAGTACGTTGGCCATGATTGCAAGAGGATTAGCAAACACATGTAAATATGTCCTGCTGCAACTGAATAGAGCCTTGTGGGGACTGCATTTAGAGTATTGTGTACAGTTTTGGTCCTCTTCTCTATGGAAGGATGTAGCTACCACAGAGGGGGTGCAACAGAAGTTCAGCAGTCTAATCTCTGGGATGGCGGGATTGTCTTATGAGGAATGATTGAAGAAACAGGGACTGTATTCTCTAGAGTTTCAAATAATGAGAGGCGATCTCAGTGAAACTTACCTGATGCTTACACCACTTGACAGGGGAGATGTGGATGGCGTGTTTCCGCTGGCTGGTCATCTACAACCAGGCGGCACAGTCTCCAAATAAGAGGCTGGCCATTGGAATCTGAGATGAGGAGGAATTTTTTACTTGGAGCTGGTTATCTCTGGAATTCTCTACCCAGGAGGGCTGTGGAAGTTCATTCACTGAGCATGTTCAAAACAGAAATAAATGGATTTGTAGATACTAGTTATGTGAAGGATATAGGGATAGTTTGGGAAAATTGCATCAGAGGTAAATGACCCATTATTATATGTTTGAATGGCAGAAAAGGCTGAATGGGCCGAGTGGCCTACTCATGCTCCTATTTGCCTCTTTTCATAAAAATGGGAACAACGATCCAAACCCACCATCAACCTGCCAGCGTCCCAGTTTACAAGATTCGGGACAAGGATCCGACAGACAAGAACTCCCAAGAGGCGGGTTGGCAACTTCAATATTTTAGTGAGGCTGGAAGTCTCTGATTTAATCTGTTTTTCATGTTTAACTCTAGTTGGCCGCATTTCCACATCGGAGCCACACCCCACACAAAGATACCCGGGATTGGCGATTGGAGCCATTACCCCTTGTTGCCAAGTCTCGGACCCTCCCTGGAATGGGGTCAGGCCCCACTCCCTGATTATTGGATTCCCGTGGGATCAGCATCCCTATCAACTAATGATTATCAGCATCTAGAGTTGGACATTTGCCAGGATTGGACCAGATCAATGGACTGGGTCCTTGTAAGGGACAGACACTCTCACCGACCAGATCCCACCTACTAGAATAGGGACAATCCTCAAATCGGTCTTCCTCTGGTTTAGTCAGCACTCCCTGGGATCAGACACCCTCTGGAGCAGAACCCCTGAGGATCAGACTGCCCCCTTCTCGGGATCAGACTCCCCCATAGGTTCAGATACCCCTCAGAATTAGATGCCCTCAGGTTCAGATACACTCCCTTGGATCAAACAGCCCTCATGTCAAGCAACCCTCAGATCCAGACCCCTCCTCAGTATCATAGCATGCCTGGGATCAGAGCCCACTCAGGACAAGAGACCCCCTCAGTATCAGACCAAGTCCCCAGGATCAGATACCCCTGCACCGGATTGAAATCGAACGCCAGTAGGGGTCAGAGTCCTTCTCCTGGATCAGATCCCTCCTCAAGATCAGATCCCCCTCAGAAGCAGAAACCCATTATGATCAGGTCTCCCTTAGGATGTGAACACCCCCACCCCCCTACCCCCCTACCCCCCCAATCCCCGCAACCCTCTGGAACAGCGCTGCTTCAGGATCAGAAACCCCTCCCCAGGATCAGAGCCCCCTCAGGACTAGGACTATTCCTTCCTCAGGATAAGACCCATCTTAGGATCAGAGTCCCTTCACTAGCATCACACCCGCCCTAATGGTCAGCCCACCCCACAGGATCAGTCCACATGGTATCAGATTGAGACCTCTCCCTGAGGATCAGTCTCCAGTAAGGAGCAAATCCACCCCACGCCCCCTCAGCATCAGATCCCCTTCAGGCAAGGATCACCCTCAGCATCAGACTGTCTGCCCCAGTATCAGAACCTCCTCAGCTTTAGTCCCCCTCCTTGGTATCATTCCACCCTCATGATCAGAGCCCACCCCCAAAAAAAATCACAGCTCCTCAGGATCCTGATAATGATAGTCCCCTTCGGGTTTGGACCCCCCTCGGGATAAGACCGAAAGCCTGTGATCAGGCCCCTCCCTCAAATCCGAACCCCCTCATGATCAGGTTGGTAAGATTTTAGAGTCCATTAGTAAGGATGAGATTTCAGAATACTTGGAAGTGCATGGTAAAATAGGGCAAAGTCAGCATGGTTTCATCAAGGGGAGGTCATGCCTGATAAATCTGTTAGAATTCTTTGAGGAGGTAATGAGTAGGTTAGACAAAGGAGAGCCAATGGATGTTATCTACTTGGACTTCCAGAAGGCCTTTGACAAGGTGCTGCAGAGGAGACTGCTCAGTAAGATAAGAGCCCATGGTGTTAGAGGCAAGGTACTAGCATGGATAAAAGATTGGCTGTCTGGCAGGAGGCAGAGAGTGGGGATAAGGGGGTCCTTCTCAGGATGGCGCCCGGTGACTAGTGGAGTTCCACAGGGGTTAGTGTTGGGACCACAACTTTTCACTTTATACATTAATGATCTAGATGAAGGAACTGAGGGCATCCTGGCTAAGTTTGCAGATGATACAAAGATAGGTGGAGGGACAGGTAGTATTGAGGAGGCGGGGAGGCTGCAGAAGGATTTGGACAGGTTAGGAGAATGGACAAAGAAGTGGCAGATGGAATACAACGTGGGGAAGTGTGAGGTCATGCACTTTGGTAGGAAGAATAGAGGCATAGACTATTTTCTAAATGGGGAGAGAGTTCAGAAATCTGGAGTGAAAAGGGGCTTGGGAGTCCTAGTCCAGGATTCTCTTAAGGTTAACTTGCAGGTTGAGTCGGTGGTTAGGAAGGCAAATGCAATGTTGGCATTTATTTCAAGAGGACTAGAATATAAAAGCAGGGATGTGCTGCTGAGGCTTTATAAGGCTCTGGTCAGACCACATTTAGAATATTGTGAGCAATTTTGGGCCCCGTATCTCAGGAAGGATATGCTGGCCCTGGAGAGCGTCCAGAGGAGGTTCACGAGAACAATCCCAGGAATGAAAGGCTTAACATATGAGGAACGTTTGAGGACTCTGGGTCTATACTCGATGGAGCTTAGAAGGATGAGGGGGGATCAGATTGAAACTTACAGAATACTGAAAGGCCTGGATAGAGTGGACATGGGGAAGCTGTTTCCATTAGTAGGAGAGACTAGGACCCGAGGGCACAGCCTCAGAGTAAAGGGAAGACCTTTTAGAACAGAGATGAGGAGAAACTTCTTTAGCCAGAGAGTGGTGAATCTATGGAATTCATTTCCACAGAAGGCTGTGGAGGCCAGGTCATTGAGTGTATTTAAGACCGGGATAGATAGGTTCTTGATTGGTAAGGGGATCAAAGGTTAGGGGGAGAAGGCGGGAGAATGGGGTTGAGAAACTTATCAGCCATGATTGAATGGCGGAGCAGACTCGATGGGCTGAATGGCCTTATTTCTGCTCCTATGTCTTATAGTCTTATGGTCCCCTCCCTGCGTTCAGAGCCACCATCAGCATCAGACTTCCTGCATCAGAACAATTACCTCTCATGATCATACAGACTCAGCTTTGGACACCCTTAGGATGAGACACACTCAGGATCATATACCCCTCAGGGCTATGCTCAACCCAGCTTTGGATTCCTCCTAGGGATCACCCCCCAACACCCCTCCGCCCCCTCAGCATCAGAGCCCCATTTACTGGAATAAAACTCTTCAGGAACAGATCCATTGCCTCAGTTCGGACAACCTTCAGGATTGATCTCATCTCAGGATCAGACCGACCCCCCTCCCCCCGTCGAGTTCATGTCTCCCTCAGGATCAGAACCCACATCAGGACCAGACATCCTAGCCGGATCCGACACCCTCAGGATCCGACAACCCCCCAGGATCAGACACTGACTGAAGATGACACCTCGCTCAGAATCAAAATTCCCCGAGGACCAGACTCCGCTCCCCAGGATCAGGGACCAAAACTTGGATCTGCCTGCCCCTCAATTTCCGGCGCACTTCTGGCTTCAGAGAAACTTTCAGGATCAGTCCCCTGCCCCGGTATAATATACTACTCAAAATCAGAGCCCCTTCCCTGGGATCAGAGCCCCCTCCCCGGGATCAGAGCCCCCTCCCCGGGATGATAGCCCCCCCAGTATAATACACTACTCAAAATCAGAGCCCCCTCCCCGGGATCAGACCCCCCCCAGTATAATACACTACTCACAATCAGAGCCCATTCCCCGGGATCAGACCCCCCCCCCCCAGTATAATACACTACTCACAATCAGAGCCCCCTCCCCGGGATCAGACCCCCACCCCCAGTATAATACACTACTCACAATCAGAGCCCATTCCCCGGGATCAGACCCCTCCCCCCCCCAGTATAATACACTACTCACAATCAGAGCTCCCTCCCCGGGATCAGACCCCCGCCCCCGGTATCAGACTGCCCCCACCCCCCGCAGTATCATACACCACTCAAAATCAGAGCTCCCTCCCCGGGATCAGACCACCTCAGGATCTGAAATCCTCCACGGAATCAGATTCTTCTCATGATCGCATGGGAATGGATCACTCCCCACATCTGGAGCAGGCCCACTTCTCCAGAATCCGACACCACCACCCCCAACTCCGAGGATCAGGCTCCCCACCAACCCCCACACCATCAGGATCAGATACCCTGCAGGAATCAGACACTCCTCGGTTACAGATCAATTGCCCACCATCGGATTAGGTCACTCTTTCCCACGCCACAGAACGGGATCTCCAGCTTTGGTTCAGACACCCCAGAGATTGTTTCCCCCATGAGGTCTCGGATCAGACACTCTCCCAGCCCCAGCTCAGGACTTGGAACTCGCTCTAGCATAGGAGACCTCTCCTTGAGGATTTGGCAATCAGATACTCTCTCCAGAGGAGGTGTAAAGGATTACAGCAGAATTGCAGAACAGGAGCTGGGAGGGCCACATGGAAAAGGGGGCAAGGCACCAGTTTACCAGGAAAGTGATGGGGAATAGTGGGTGCACTCCAAGTGTGTGGACCAGCTGGCCAGCTGTGTACCTATAGGGGAATACCCTATCCCAAACAGGAGCCCAGACCCTCTCCACTCCCAGTGACTGGTGTCGTCATCCCCCATTACCAACAAAGGCCTCGTCCCAAAAAAGGGAGCAGTGGCTATCAGTTGATTCTTAAACCTCAATGTTGAGTCTGACAGACAATAAAATGTTCAATGATATAGAATTAAAATGCTAAGTAATTGGAAACTTTGGGTCTCACTTGCAGACTGAATGGAGAACATCAGCAAAGTGATCACCCAATCCACATTCGGTCCCTTCCCAATGTACAGGGGACCCCATCGTGAGCAGCGGATACAGTTACTGAATTGTAAGGCATTCAAACAAATCATCGCTTCACCTGGAAGGAGTGTTTGGGATCTTGGGAAGTGGAATGGAGAGAGCTAAAGGGACAGGTGTTATACCTCCTGTACTTGCGCAGGAGAATAAAAAGGAGCAGATGAAGGGTGTGACTGAGGTGTGTACACAGGGCGGACTGGTGAATGTTCAATTAGTTACATTGAATAGAATGTAGTACAGCTTTAACTTGGACATTTCTGGTGACTTGATACATTATATTCACTGTAGTTTGCCAAGAATGTAAAGATGCAATTTTGCCTTAACAGGGAGCTAAAAAAAAACACAATTGCTGCAAGTTGTGCAGCCCACCAATTCAAAGTATACTAAACCTTATTATCACATTAGTAAACAGGCGGCAATAGGTGATTAAATTAGATGAGTTGAACCCCAATTATGGAACAATTGAAGAATACATAATTAATCAAGTAGTTAAAACAGCCGAAGATCGTGTGACCATTTTTGAGCTTGGAGAATTTGCTGAGAGATGACATTTCGGAATATGTTGGCAACTTAACGATGAGAAGCAAAAGAGAGGCTTTTAGCAGGTACAAGGGAAGCAAATCAGCGGAGGCATTAGTGGAGTACAGAAAGTGCAGGGTGGAGCTTAAGAAAGTAATTAGGAGAGCAAAGAGGGGCAATGAGAAAGCTCTGGCTGGTAAAAATAGGGAAAATCCCAAGATATTCTGTAAGGATATCAATGGGAAGAGGATTACCAGGGAAAGAGTAGGGCCCATTAGGGACCAAGGGGGCAATCTATGGGTGGAGCCAGAGGACATCGCTAGAGTGTTGAACGAATGCTTCTCATCCGTCTTCACCCAAGAGAAAGAGGATGAAGGTATTGAACTCAGGGAGAGAGACTGCGAGGTTCTTAAGCAAATTGATATAGGGAATGATAAGGTATTGGAGGTGTTGGCTCAAAAGTGGACAAATCTCCAGGTCTGGGTGATTTGTGTCCCAGACTGCTGAGGGAGGTAAGGGAGGAGATCACAGGGGCTCTGACCCAAATTTTTAATTCCTCCCCGGCCACGGGGAAGGTGCCAGAGGACTGGAGAACAGCTAATGTGGTTCCGCTATATAAGAAGAGTTGTAGAGATAAGCCATAGAACTGGAGACCAGTGAGTCTCATGTCAGTGGTAGGGAAAGTATTGGAGAAAACTCTGAAGGAGAGAATCTATCTCCACTTGGAGTGGCAATGTTTGATCAGGGATAGTCAACATGGCTTTGTCAGAGGGAGGACATGCCTAACAAATTTGAGTGAATTTTTTGAGGAAGTGACCAGGTGTGTAGATGAGGGTAGGTAGTTGATGTAGTTTATATGGATTTCAGCAAAGCCTTTGACAAGGTCCCACATGGGAGATTTATGAAGAAGGCAAATGCTCATGGGATTCAGGGTAATTTGATAAGGTGGATTCAAAATTAGCTTAGTTGTAGGAGACAGAGGGTGATAACAGAAGGCTGCTTTAGTGACTGGAAGCCAGTGTCCAGTGGCGTACCACAGGGATCTGTGCTGGGTCCCCTATTATTTGTCATTTATATAAATGACATAGATAACTAAGTGGGGGGAAGGATTAATAAGTTTGCGGATAACACAAAGATTGGCTGGGTGGTTAACAGTGAGGTTAAGTGTCTTGGGCTACAGGAAGATATAGACGGGATGGCCAAATGGGCAGATAAGTGGCAAATGGAATTTAACCCTGAAAAGTGTGAGGTGATACACTTTGGAAGGAGTAATTTGACAAGGAAGTATTCAATGAATGACATGGCACTAGGAAGTTCTGAGGAACAAAGGGACCTTGGCGTGTGTGTCCATAGATCTCTGAAGGCGGAGGGGCATGTTAGTGGGGTGGTGCAGAAGGCATATGGGACACTTGCCTTTATCAATCGAGGCATAGATTACAAAAGTAGGGAGGTCATGTTGGAATTGTATAGAACCTTGGTGAGGTCACAGCTGGAGTAGTGTGTGCAGTTCTGGTCGCCACATTATAGGAAGGATGTGATTGACTGGATGGGGTGCAGAGGAGATTCACTAGGATATTGCCTGGGATGAAACATTTATGTTGTGAAGAGAAGTTGGATAAACTTGGGTTGTTTTCATTGGAGCAGAGAAGACTGAGGAGTGACCTGATCGAGGTGTATAAGATTATGAGAGGCACGGACAGGGTGGATAGGGAGCAGCTGTTCCCCTTAGTTGAAGGGTCAGTCACAAGGGGACATAAGTTCAAAGTGAGGAGCAGGAGGTTTAGGGGTGATGTGAGGAAAAACCTTTATCCCCAGTGACGGTCTGGAATGCACTGCCTGGGAGGGTGGTGGAGGCGGGTTGCCTCACATCCTTTAAAAAGTACCTGGATGAGCACTTGGCACGTCAAAACATTCAAGGCTATGGGCCAAGTGCTGGTAAATGGAATTAGATAGGTAGGTCAGGTGTTTCTCAAGTGTCGGTGCAGGCTCAATGAACCGAAGGGCCTCTTATGCACTCTGTGATTCTGTGATATCATCCCTCCTTATTGTAGTAATTGACTCCTTGATCAATACTGCGACACCACCTCCTCTTATACACCCCCCTCCCCGTCTCACCTGAAGATTCTATACCCCAGAATATTGAGCTGCCAGTCCTGCCATTCCTTCAACCATGTCTCCATGATAGAAGTGATATCATATCTGTGTGTGTTAATTAAGACCCTCAGCTCATCTGCCTCACTCGCAAGACTCCTTGCATTAAAATAAATGCCATCCAGCCTTGCCATGCTCCCTTAACTTGACTATATATGCTCTGCCTTCCAGACTGACTTGGTTTTCCTCCGATGTTTGTCTGTACATCACCTCCTACTGTACCTCCACTCTGTATCCCGTCCCCATGCCAAATTAGTTTAAGCCTTCACCAAGAGCACCAGCAAACCCCCCAGCAAGGATGTTGGTCCCGTTCTGGTTCAGATGCAACCCGTCAGACTTGTACAGGTCCCACCTTCCCCAGAAACAGACCCGGTGATCCAGGAATCAAAATCCTTCCCTCCTGCACAAGCTCTCCAGCCACGTATTCATCTGCTCTATCAGCCTATTTCTATACCCAATTAGCACGTGGCACCGGGAGTAATCCGGAGTGCGCAACCTGCTTTTCAATCTGCTACCTACATCCCTAAATTCTTGTTGCAGGACCTCTTTCTACCTATGTCGTTGGTACCAGTGGGAACCATGATCCCTGACAGTTCACCCTCCCCCTTCAGAACGCCCTGCAGCCATTCTGTGACTCCCTTGACCCTGGCCCCAGGGAGGCAACGCACCATCCTGGAGTCACGCCCACAGCCGCAGAAACGGCTGTCTGTACCCCTCACGATTGACTCTACTGTCACTATTGCTCTTCCTATCTTTCTGCTTCCACATTGTGCAGCTGGGCTCTGGCTGCACTCCCCAGAGGAACCGTCACTCTCACCGTTTTCCAACATAGAGAAATGGTTCTTTAGTGAGATGAACTCTGGGGCTTCCCTGACGACCTACCTGTCTCCCTTTTTCCGACTGGTGGTCACCCTTCCTTCTCTGATTGCATTTCCTTAAGCTGCGGGGTGACCACATTTAAAAACATGCTATCCACGCCCCAAGCCTGTGCCTAGGCCCCAACCAAGCCCATGCCCTGCCATGAGCCCATGACCCAAGCCCGAGCCCCGCCCTGTCCCGAGACCCTCCCCAAGCCTCTCCTTGCCCTGAGACCCTCCCCCGGCCCGAACCCTCCCCCGACCCGAACCCCGTCCTGAGCATTTCCCCAGACCCGAGCTCCACCCCCTGCCTGTGCACTGTACTCCCAGCCCTGAGTCCCGCCCCGAGCCCCGATCTCCCAGGCCGAAGCCCCACCCCATGCCTGCCCCCGGCCCTTTGCCCCACCCCCAGCCCTGCAAAATCCAAATGGGTGATCCAGAAATTGACAATAGTCACTGACAAGTCCAGTGAGGAAATGAGGAGAAATGTTTTTCAGAGTGGTGAGAATGAGGAGGAATGTTGAGGCGAATAGGACAGGTGCCTTTAGGGGAATGTAGATTCGATCTTTTGGGAGAAAGGAATTGAAAAATCTGTGATTGCATGAGATGAATGGAATAGAGTTGGTGAAGGCTTGTGTGGAGCATAGATCGAACCACAGAGGGGCCCAAGTCATGCGAGAAAAATTTCTAGGGGAGCGGTTTTGGGGCAGAAAACAAGTGAGTTCTGTCCTCAGTTGCTGACCCATAAGAAGTATTTGTCAGAATTTAATATTACAGCCCCAGTGGTGTGGAATTTCAGGACCATCTCCTCCAGTGAACAAAAATGGTGGGTGGAATTTTGCAGCCCCGCCCAGTGGTGGGATTTCTGTCCCGCCGTAGTCAGTGGAGTTTAGAAGGCTCCCCATTTTCCAGCCCATCCCCACCACGATGGGGCTGCAAAATTCCATCCAGTGATTGACTTCATAGAACCATAGAAAAGTTACAGCATAGAAGGAGGCCATTCGGCCCATCTTGTCCATGCCGAGAACACGCAAGTGCCCTTTCTAACCCCACCTTCCTGCACCCAGCCCATAGCCCTGCAGCTTACAGCACTTAAGGTGCAGATCCAGGTACTTTTTAAAAGAGTTTAGAGTTTCTGCCTCTACCACCAACTTGGGCAGTGAATTCTAGATACCCGCTACCCTCTGCGTAAAAAAGTTCTTCCTCGTGTCCCCCCTACACCTTCTGCCACTTATCTTGAATCTATGTCACCTGGTTCTAGAATTCTCCACCAAGGGAAACAATTTTATCCTGTCCACTCTATCTATTCTCCTCATAATTTTGTACACCTCAATCAAGTCACCTCTCAGCCTTCTTTGTTCTAAGGAAAATAACCCCAACCTATCCAATCTCTCCTCATAGCTACACTTTTCTAACCCTGGCAACATTCTTGTAAACCTCCTCTGCACTCCCTCCAGAGCTATTACATCCTTCCTGTAATGTGGTGACCAGAACTGCACACAATACTCCAGTTGTGGCCTCACCAGTGTTTTATACAATTCCAACATTATATCCTTCCTTTTATATTCTATACCTCTGCCAATGAAGGAGAGCATTCCATGTGCCTTCTTTACAGCCTTGTCCACTTGAACTGCTGCATGGAACAGCTGGCTGTGTATTATGCAATAAATGAGAATAAATTTGGTCCTGAAATTGAGCCTCCTCCCTTTCCTCCAACACACTCCTACTCCACTAAAACCTTATCAGCTCATTGAAGAAAGAATGGTGGAAAAATGCAATGTTGGAAGATGACATCTCGTGGGCAAGTGCTGAATGGATAGTATTGTATCAATCGCCCATTATACACCCACCTCAATATCACCATCTGCTGAAATCAATTGACCTGAATATGGGGGGTGGAGTACAGTTAAATTTCACGCTGACAATTATGTTTTTGCACAAGATGACATTTTACCCCAAAATGTTCAGCAATCACGACATACATAAATTAGGCTTGACAGGGCGGATGCTGAGTGGTTGTTTCCCCTTGTGGGAGAGTCTGGGACCAGAGGGCATAATCTCAGAGTCAGGGGTCATCAATTTAAAACAGAGATGAGGAGGAATTTTTTCTCTGAGGGCAGTGAATCTGTGGAATTCTTTACTGCAGAGGCTGCGTTATTAAGTATATTCAAGGCTGAGATGGACAGATTTTTAATCAGTAAGGGAATCAAGGGTTATGGGGAAAAGGCAGGAAAGTGGAGGATTGAGGATTATCAGATCAGCCATGATCTCATTGAGTGGTGGAGCAGACTCGAAGGGCTGAATGGCCTACTTCTGCTCCTACTACATCTTATGGTCCTTGTACATTTTTCCAAACCATTTCCTATCTCATTCCATGTGGTGTTCTGTCACAGAGACTGCAAACAGTTTGATATGGGTGGAGGTTGGGTTTCTGCTAAGGTCTGATTAGCATGCTTTTTTAAGAAAATAATTCTTGTGTTTGTGGGTTTGCTAGTCAGGCCCTTAAGATCATAATATCTGGAGACTGTAAATCATTTGTGACTTTAAGCCTGTTCTGCCATTCAGTAAGATCATGGCTGATTGTGGCCTTAAGTCCACTTTCCTGCCTGTTCCCCATAACCCTGGACTCCCTTGTCAATCAAAAATCTGTCTATTTCAGCCTTGAAACTATTCAATGACCCAGCCTCCACACGGGGGGAGAGAATTCCAAAGATTAGTGACTCTTAGAGAAAAAAAATTCCCCCTTATCTCTGTCTTAAATGGGAGACTCCCTGTTTCTAAACTGTGCTCCCTAGTTCTAGATTCCCCCATGAGGGGAACATCCCCTCTGCATCTAACCTGTCCAGCCCGCCTCAGCATCTTTTATGTTTCAGTAAGACCATCTCTCATTCTTTTAAACTCCAGTGAGTATAGGCCCAACTTGCTCAAGCTTTCCTCACAAGACAAGCCCTTCATCCCAGGAATCAGCCAAGTGAATCTTCTCTGAACTGCTTCCAATGCAAGTATATCCCTCCTTATGTGAGGAACCAAATCTGTACACAGTACTCTAGGTGTGGGCTCATCAGTGCCCTGTACAGTTGTAGCAAGACATCCCTACTTGTTTACTCCATCCCCTTTGCAACAAAGGCCATGATTCTATTTACCTTCCTAATTACTTGCTGTACCTGCTTTGTAACTTTTTGTCATTCATGTACCAGGCCGCCCAGATCCGTCTGTACTGCAGCATTCTGCAGTCTCTCTCCATTTCAATAATATTCTGTTTTCCTATTCTTCCTGTCAATTGGACAGCCTCACACTTTTCCCACATTATACTCCATCTGGCAAATATTTGCCCACTCACTTAACCTATCTAGATCCCTTTGCAGACTCTCTGTATCCTCACAGCTTGCTTTCCTATGTATCTTTGTATCATCAGCAAACTTGGCTACAATATAGGCCCTTCATTGGAGTCATTGATATAGATCGTAAATAGCTGAGGCCAGAGCACTGATCTCCACTAGTTACAGTTTGCCAACCTGAAAATGATATATTTATCCTGACTCTGAATCCTGTTCGTTAGCCATCCTCTATCCATCCTAATATATCACACCAAATACCATGAGCTCTTAACTTCTGCAGCAACCTTTTATATGGCACCTTACTGAATGACTTTTGAAAATCCAAATACACCACATCTGCTGATTCCCCTTTATCCGCCCTGCTGGTTACATCCTCAAAGAACTCTAATCAATTTCTCATCCGCAGTTGCCTTTGAGAAGAGGATGGTAGACCCCTGCAGTCCGTGTGATGAAGCTGCTCAGAAGCACCTTCCGATCCTGTGACCTCCACCTTGGTCAGCAGTGTTTCTGTAGTGCAGAATTGTCCGGGATGGTATCAGGCTTCTAAGTGTTGCAGCTGCACCGATGCACACATGTGGAGAGTATTCCATGAAGCTTTCCTGGCTGTTATCCAGGTCTTGCTGCCTGTGGTCATGGATTGTTTCATTATGAGAAATTACAAATGGAGCTGAGAACTGTCGTCATCAACAAACAGCCCCACTTCCGACCATCTAATCAGCGAATGATGAACCGAAGTTAGTTCAGCCTAGGATCCTGCCTTGAGGATCTCCTGCAGTGATGTCCTGGGGCTGAGATGATTTTAGTCCAACAGCCACATAAGACCATAAGACTATAAGACATAGGAGCAGAAATTAGGCCATTCAGCCCATCGAGTCTGCTCCGCCATTCAATCATGGCTGATAAATTTCTCAACCCCATTCTCCCGCCTTCTCCCCGTAACCTTTGATCCCCTTACCAATCAAGAACCTATCTATCTCGGTCTTAAGTACACTTAATGACCTGGCCTCCACAGCCTTCTGTGGCAATGAATTACATAGATTCACCACTCTCTGGCTAAAGAAGTTTCTCCTCATCTCTGTTCTAAAAGGTCTTCCCTTTACTCTGAGGCTGTGCCCTCGGGTCCTAGTCTCTCCTACTAATGGAAACATCTTCCCCATGTCCACTCTATCCAGGCCTTTCAGTATTCTGTAACTTTCAATCAGATCACCCCTCATCCTTCTAAACTCCATTGAGTATAGACCCAGAGTCCTCAAACGTTCCTCATGTGTTAAGCCTTTCATTCCTGGAATCGTTCTCATGAACCTCCTCTGGACCCTCTCCAGGGCCAGAACATCCTTCCTGAGATACGGGGCCCAAAATTGCTCACAATATTCTAAATGTGGTCTGACCAGAGCCTTATAAAGCCTCAGCAGCACATCCCTGCTTTTATATTCTAGTCCTCTTGAAATAAATGCCTACATTGCATTTGCCTTCCTAACTACCGACTCAACCTGCAAGTTAACCTTAAGAGAATCCTGGACTAGGACTCCCAAGCCCCTTTGCACTCCAGATTTCTGAATTCTCTCCCCATTTAGAAAATAGTCTATGCCTCTATTCTTCCTACCAAAGTGCATGACCTCACACTTCCCCAAGTTGTATTCCATCTGCCACTTCTTTGCCCATTCTCCTAACCTGTCCAAATCCTTCTGCAGCCTCCTCACCTCCTCAATACTACCTGTCCCTCCACCTATCTTTGTATCTTCTGCAAACTTAGCCAGGATGCCCTCAGTTCCTTCATCTAGATCATTAATGTATAAAGTGAAAAGTTGTGGTCTCAACACTGACTCCTGCGGAACTCCACTAGTCACCGGGTGCCATCCTGAGAAGGACCCCCTTATCCCCACTCTCTGCCTCCTGCCAGACAGCCAATCTCCTATCCATGATAATACCTTGCCTCTAACACCATGGGCTCTTATCTTACTGAGCAGCCTCCTGTGCAGCACCTTGTCAAAGGTCTTCTGGAAGTCCAAGTAGATAATATCCATTGGCTTTCCTTTGTCTAACCTACTCATTACCTCCTCAAAGAATTGTAACAGATTTGTCAGGCATGTCCTCCCCTTGATGAAACCATGCTGACTTTGCCCTATTTTACCATGCACTTCCAAGTATTCTGAAATCTCATTCTTAATAGTGGACTCTAAAATCTTACCAACAACCGAGATCAGGCCAATTGGCCTGTAATTTCCCGTCTTTTGCCTCACTCCCTTCTTAAACAGTGGGGTTACATTAGCGATTTTCCAGTCCTCTGGGACCCTCCCTGACTCCAGTGATTCCTGAAAGATCACCACTAACGCCTCCAATATCTCTTCAGCTATCTCCTTCAGAACTCTGGGGTGTAATCCATCTGGTCCAGGTGATTTATCCACCTTCAGACCTTTCAGTTTTCCTAGCACCTTCTCCTTGGTAATGGCCACCATACTCACCTCTGCCCCCCGATTCTCTTGAACTTTGGGAATGTTACTCGTGTCTTCCACTGTGAAGACTGACGCAAAGTACCTATTCAGTTCCTCCGCCATTTCTTTGTTCCCCACTACTACTTCTCCAGCATCATTTTCCAGCGGCCCAATGTCCACTTTTGCCTCACTCATACCCTTTACATATCTAAAAAAAACTCTTGCAATCTTCTTTTATATTACTGGCTAGTTTACCCTCATATTTAATCTTCTCCCTCCTTATTTCTTTTTTAGTTGTCCTCTGTTGGTCTTTATAGGCTTCCCAATCCCCTGGTTTCCCACTGCTCTTCGCCACATTGAATGCTTTCTCTTTAGCTTTTATGCTGTCCCTGACTTCCCTTGTCAGCCATGGTTGCCTCGTCCTCCCTTTAGTATGCTTCTTCTTCCTAGGGATGAATTTTTGCTGTGTCTCCCAGAGTACTCCCAGAAACTCCTGCCATTGCTGTTCCACTGTCTTTCCTGCTAGGCTCATCTCCCAGTCAATTCTGTCCAGCTCCTCCCTCATGCCTCTGTAGTTGCCTTTATTCAACTGTAATACCGTTACATCTGATTCCAGCTTTTTCCTCTCAAATTGCAGGGTGAATTCTATCATATTATGGTCACTTCCTCCTAAGGGTTCCTTCACCTTAAGCTCCCTTATCAAATCTGCCTCATTACACATCACTAAATCTAGAATTGCCTGTTCCCTAGTGGGCTCCACCACAAGCTGCTCCAAAAAGCCATCTCATCCATCTACTTTGGTGCCAAGTGTGACTCTAGCCAGTGGAGAGATTTCCCCTGATCTCCATTGACTCAGTTTTCAAGGGCTATTTTTTTCAGGACAAATATGTTACTCCATTGTGTTGCTTTCACCAGCTTCTGCAAGTTCAGTCTGGCAGCTCCATCTTTCAGGCCTTGCCCAGCTTTGTCAGTGTTTGATGTACTAAGGCACTCTTGGTGATGGGCAATGAGGTCCTTCACCCTGTCCTTGCTACCCCAGTGCTTCCTCCAAGTGGTGTTTGGTGTGTAATGCTGATGTACCAGCTGAGGGCGGCTGGTAACTGAGAATCTAAAAGAGTCAATAGTGTGTTGGAAGCTTACAACAAAGTCGGGCCAAGGAGCTCACATCTGAACTTCAACTTGATATGAAATGTACAAACCAATCTTGGTTCCCCTCTGAGCTGTTATACAAAGACAAGTTTTATTTCATTCAGTTTCCAATTATAATGTAAAATGCTAATAATTGGAAGTAGGATACATTTTTAAAGATACAATCTTGGTGGTGTGAGGCAGAAAATGAGCTCAAATGCATTAAAAAACTAGAGGGAGAAGCTCGACAGCTAAAGAAGCTGAGCTCTCAACTCCCATTCAATAGGTTACAAGTTCCAGTCCCGAAACAGCCTTTCATCAGCACTCGTTTGTCTCATTGTGAAGTTGACACAGGCTGTTCTGAGAATATAAAAGGCATTGTATAAATCCACCTTCTTTCCTTTGACATTATTCAAATAGTTCCATGTTTTTAAATGATAGTTTTCAAGCCTAAAATGTTGCTTAATGAATAATTAGCATTTTCCTAGTAGCTTAGCTAATAAAGGCACTTGATGTACAAGCTGGGCAAGGCCTGAGTTTCAGTTCCACAACAGGCCTAGTTTAGCTGATCTCATCCTGCGCTATGGGTTGGTATGATATAATCAGCTGTTCATGGGGGAGAAGTTAGCAAAGATTCTTCAGCTTTAATCATATGCAATAAACCCTTTTAGAATACTCATAGATATCACGGCAGGATTGGTCCACTGCATCTCAATCTAGACCAGCAAGAATGCATAACTGGGCAAGGTTTCAGAGGAGGGTTGCTGTCAGTGGAATGTTATTCCATCATGATTGGTTGGGGAAAATTTTGAAGTCAATGGAAGTCATTGGAAGAGTACTTCTGATTTGCTTTTACCTATTTTACACTGTCATACAAAGTCAAAGGCTGGGATTTCCCGCAGGCATTGTCACAGGTGGGATGGGAAAATTTGGACAGCAGCCAAAATCAGTTGCCGTTCTCCAAATTTCCCCATCCTGCCCATAAAGATGCCGGGCTCTGGTGGAACAGAAAACCCCAGCCTGAATCTACCTCACAGTCTCCAGTTGAGGAGAAAGAAAATGGCGGGCGAGGGAAAATTAAGATTTAACACAATTGTTCCTCAAAAGAATTTGCACATAGTGACACCACAATTCACGGACAAAGTAGAGTGATTGAAAATTCCTCCGTCAATTATACCTGGAGACCAGGCTGCTCTGAGTGACTCGGATTTGCTTTACACACGTCAACTGCATGTTGCATTTATCCTCCACTCAGCACATTTTGTTGGAGAAATCATTCTGCTTTAATCGGGAGAAGTTGCTGTGGCTCTTGGTCATGAGTTCTGTTTATTGTAATTTATAGAGACTCTTTTTTAAATAGATTCTGTAGACTGTTTGCTGCAGTGTCAGTTAAGCTGGACACTGCTGATTAAATAGACTTTTGTTTGCTATAGATAGTTTACTGTGAGTCTTCCTGTAAGTCCCACCCGGCCTCCAACTCATTGGTTTGCATAGTAGTCAATATAGAAAGTTTGCTTAAAGAAATATGGTAATATAGCTCATGATTCTTGAAGTGAGGTTCTTAATCACGCACCAGTTGGAATCTAATTGACAAAGACCAATTAGATGATTGCCAGATTAAAATGACATCTGTGTGCTGTTACTATTCCTTACCATTCTGTATCCATTACTTTAGCCAGACACACTGCAAAGAAGAAATATCTAATTCCTCAGATTGGTTGGGAATTAGCCTGTGCTCGAGCTATCTGGATCACTATGTCAGCAAGTTTACATCGTGGTGACGCTTTGTGGAACTTCATCTCAATGGGAAGTTCACAACCAGAGTTGGCTCAACAATTTTTGAACGAATTTGGTTCTCTATGTAGGTGGGTGGTGTCAGCGCTGGGGATGAAATACACCCCTTGCTGGGAGCAAGCTGTCAGCATCAATCATTCCTACATTGAATGGTTTGGTACCAATGTTAAGCTTCCATTATTGAATCCCAACAATAAACTTCACCTCAGTCTCAACTCAGTTCGTTCCAGTGGGCAGGGCCTCATGAGATAGAACAGCCACGACCCCCCCCCCCCCCCCCCCACCCTTCCTCCTCCCTCCCCAGCTTTGCATTAAGTTGCTATTCTTACTCAGATGGTGTGCGGGAGGTGGAGAAATGTTACAATGGCACAGTAGGCGATGCTCTTCTGAGTTTTTCCACATCAGTTTGGGCTGGATGAGAATCCAGATCTCAGAGCTGAATGGCCACTGCACCAATTCCTCATCCTGACTTAGAATCAAAATACAGGAAAGAACAGAACAAGACAGAGCTCTGTGAACCATGAAGCCCACTCATTCCATGGTCCTCAGGTATAGGTTACCCCACGGCCACCCGCAATACCTCCATCCAAAGAACAGGGGGGAGTCGGGCTAATTGGTGGCTCTTTCCTGGAGCCAGCCACAGGCATGATGGGCTGCATGGCCTTGTTTTTGTTGTATTATCTTTCTTGGTCCTGTGCATAGTGGATAAAAAGCCCCTGATAAGAATGTGAGCCACAGCCGCTGCTGGTCCAGCTGTGCAGCAAGTGAAGTGACACAATCTCCCATTTTATTCAGCCTGTCCAGCCCTGACAGCAGAGCGGGTTCCAGCCACACTGCGTGTATTGCTGATATATGCTACTTTGGAGCCATCTAGTGGCCAGTAGATTAATTCTCTTTCACAAACAGAACAAGCAACCAGATATCAAAAAGACTGATCAACATCCATAAATTTCTGTAAAAATGGCCAACACCACCTGCTGTACCTGATTCCTTCCCATTGCACTGATCCCACAATTGATTTTACATATGAAAATGCCAGATAAAAAGAATCAAAATGAAGATTCTCCAGTACTTCCTGCTACTCCATTGCCTTTCTTTCTGTAGGTTTTGCATTTATTTGTAAACAAGTTATTTTACCAGATCGCAAGTGTTGAACATTCAGGGAAGATGATGGTGTAGTGGTATTGTTACTGGACCAGAAATCCAGGCTAATGCTCTAGGGACCCAGGTTCAAATCCCACCACAGCAGATAGTGGAATTTAAATTCAATAAAAACCTAGAATTAAAGAAAATAAATTAAAAAGTCTAATGATGATTGTTGTTAAAAACCCATCTGGTTCACTAATGCCCTTTGGGGAAGGAAATCTGCTGTCCTTACCTGGTTCTGGTCTACAAAATGGCTCCAGGCCCACAGCAATATGGTTGACTCTTAAATACCCTCTGAACAAGGGCAATTAGGGATGGGCAATAAATGTTGGCCCAGCCAGTGAATCCCACATCCCATGAATGAAAAAAAACTTTTTCACTGTAACACAGTAGAAAGCTGTGACTGTTACACTGGAGTATTACAGAGGAGAGACGCAGGTACTGGATAATAAAGACTTTTCTGTGTGATTATTCCTAATGAGGGATCAATATTTCAAGCTAAGCCACAGGAGTAAATTTGTTTAAACATAACATCGAAGTTATTCATTTGAAAGGCACGTTGTAGGGAAATAAAGAGAGGATTTGTAGATTTGGTGGGATCACTCAGTCTAGCAGTTTACAACATTCTACACTTGGAGGCAGACCAGGAGCATGTACTTAACACTATTTACATAAATTTGGTAATTCTGGTTCTATGCCTGACTGCATTCAAATCTTGTGTGCACAAGCTGTTATTCTACCCAATTACAACAAGGAGGTGATATTTTGTTAGTCAGTTTTATGGCCACAGTTCTTTAAATCTTGGCTTGATTCTTGCAATCTTTCAGCATTTGACATAAACATTAATCTACAAGTGAAGAATCCCATGTCTCCTGTTATATCATTGGATTTTCCAGAATAGTCTCAAAACAATAGCCAGCAGACAGTCTTTTGCAATTCAATCACAAATATACGGTTTTCTCTAAAATTTTAGGAGTTGTTGTTCTACATTTGCTCTAATAACAACAGCAACTTGTATTTATTTAGCACCTTTAAGATAGGAAAGTATCCCAAAGTGCTTGGTAGGAGCACGATCAAGCAACATTTGACATTGAGCTATGTGCGGAGTTAATTGGATGCTTGAGCAAAAGCTTGGTGGAAGAGGTTTGAAGGAATGTCTAACAGGAGGAGAGACAGTGAGAGAGGAGGAGAAGTTTGGGGAATTGCAGAGCTTACAGTCTAGGCAGCTGAAGGCACAGCCACACCCATTACTAATGACCGCCGAGTTTGCCTGGTGGTCACCCCGGCCCTCTGTGCAAGACACACATGTTGGGACCTACACCATCCCTGTGACAAAGCAGAACCCTGCAGTTGCTGGGAATCCAAAATCAAAGCAGAAAAAGCCGTAAACATTCAGCAACTCCGGCAGTGTCTGTGGAGAGAGAGAAACAGAGTTAGCGTGTCAGGTCTTGACCTTACATCAGAATGCCAGACAGGAGATCATCGGCCTGAAATGAGATCTCTGTTTGTGTCTTCGCATATGCTGCCTGAGCTGCTGACTACTTGTACCATTCTCTGGTTTAATTTGTATCCTTGTAAACCTGTCGAAAATGACCAAAGACAGAGTCCCGCATTTCAAAATCACCCTTCTCCTGAGCAGCAAATAAAGTTGCCTCCAGGTTGTGCTGCGAGAATGCGTTTTACCTGGAGAAGTTGTGAAAGAGCCAATGAACAGAGAAAACCAGTTTGGTGTTGCAGACAGTTCCTGAATGCAACAACAACAACTTGAATTTTTATAGTGCCTTGAACAGAGTAAAGCATCCGAGGACATGTTATCAGACAAAACTGGACACCGAGACACAAAGTTAACACTGGGGCAGGTGATCAAAAGCATGATCAAAGAATGAAGATTTAGAGAGCGCCTTGAAGGAGGAGAGAGAGGTGGAAGAGGCAGAGGTGTTGATGGGGGGAATTGAAGTGATTGGGAGCCGAGTAAACTGATACTGAAGCCACCAATGGCCATCTGAAGGTAGAGGGGGGATCGATTCTTGGTAAACAAGGGGGTGATAGGTTATCGGGGGTCAACAGGAAGAAGATTTGAGGTTACTAACAGATCAGCCATGATCTTATTGAATGGCGGAGCAGGCTCGAGGGGCTGAATGGCTGACTCCTGCTCTGTGTTCATATATTCGCTTTATATATTTTTTTAAAGTCATTGTCAATGTTTACAGGCAGAGGAGGACTGCAAACCCTTATTAAATATGCTTTTTTTGGTGATCAGCCCAGTTTTAGCTCTGTAATAAAATGGCACCAGGTTACCACTCAAATTCATCAAGAAATATTTATTACATATTTATATTTATATTAACTTATTATTATTTATTACATCACACATGTATTACATATATTATTCATCACACTCCTGACTTGTGTCTTATAGATGGTGGGCAGGCTTTGGGGTGTCAGGAGGTGAGTTACTCACTGCAGGATCCCCAGCCTCTGACCTGCTCTTGTAGCCACAGTATTTATACGGCTAGTCCAGTTCAGTTTCTGGTCAATGGTAACCCCTCATTGGATGTTAATAATGGGGGATTCAGTGACGGTTATGCGATTGAACATCATGGGGCGATGGTTGAATTCTCTCTTTTTGGAGATGGTCATTGCCTGATACATATGTTTCACGAGTGTTACTTGCCACTTGTCAGCCTAAGCCTGGATATTGTCCAGGTCTTGCTGCATTTGGACATGGACTGCTTCAGTATCTGAGGAGTCATGAATGGTGCTGAACATTGTGCAATCATCAGCGAACACCCTATGATAGAAGGAAGGTCATTGATGAAGCAGCTGAAGCTGGTTGGGCCGAAGACAATACCCTGAGGAACTCCTGCAGTGATGTCTCTTTTGTCCACGTTAGAACCAAGGCTGTAATGAGGTCAGGAGCTGAGTGGCCCTGGCAGAACACAAACTGAGCGTCAGTGAGCAGGTTATTGCTAACCAAGTGCCACTTGATAGCACTGTTGATGACCACTTCCATCACTTTACTGATGGAGAGTAGACTGATGGGGCGGTAATTGGCCGGGTTGGATTTGTCCTGCTTTTTATGTACAGGACATACCTGGGCACTTTTCCACATTGTAACTGTAATGGAACAGCTTGGCTGGGGACGCAGCAAGTTCCGGAGCATAAGTCTTCAGTACTGTTGCTGCAATATTGTCAGGGTGCACAACCGTTGCAGTATCCAGAGCCTTCACCCATTTCTTGGTTTCACGTGGAGTGAATTCAATTGGTGAAACACTGGCACCTGTGATGCTGGGGTCCTCTGGAGGAGGCCAAGATGGATCATCTACTCGGCACTTCTGGCTGAAGATTGTAGCAAATGCTTCAGCCTTATATTTAGCACTGATGTGCTTGGCTTCCCCATCATTGAGGATGGGGATATTTGTGGAGCCTCCTCCTCCAGTGAGTTGTTTAATTGTCCACAATCATTCACGACTGGGTGTGGCAAGACCGCAGAGCTAAGATCTGATCCGTTGGTTGTGGAACCCCTTAGCTCTGTCTATCACTTGCTGCTTATGCTGTTTGGCATGCAAGTAGTCCCGTGTTGTAGCTTCACCAGGTTAATATTTCATTTTTACTATGCCTGGTGCTGCTCCTGGCATACCCTCCTGCACTCTTCATTGAACCAGGGTTGATCTCCTGGCTTGGTGGTAATGGTAGAGTGGGGGATATGCTGGGCCATGAGGTTACAGATTGCAGTTGAGTACAATTCTGCTGCTGCTTATGGTCCACAGTGCCTCATGGATGCCCAGTCTTGACTTACTAGATCTATTTGAAATCTATCCCATTTAGCACAGTGGTATTGCCACACAACTCAATGGAGGGTATCCTCATTGTGAAGACAGGCCATTGTCTCCACAAGGACTGTGCAGTGGTCACTCCTATCGATACCGTCATGGGCAGATGCATCTGCGGCAGGCAGGTTGATGAGGATGAGTTCAAGTAGGTTTTTCCCTCTCGTTGGTTCCCTCACCACCTGCCGCAGACCCATTCTAGCAGCTATGTTCTTTAGGACTCGGCCAGCTCTGTCAGTAGTGTAGTGTAGGGGAGTTTTACTCAGTACCTAACCCTATGCTGTACCCTGGAAATGTTTGATGGGACAGTGTAGAGGGAGCTTTGCACTGTGTCATGAAGCTATTAATGTATATAATATTTTGGAAAATAGTTTTCTTTTTAATCAGAGGTTTGGTCTGTGAGTGTGTCTTAATTAGATTAAAGCTGGTCTGGGTGCTTTGTTATGTACTAGTTTGAGATGTAAAGAGAGAGGTAGAGTGTATTTGCATTTTGTGAATAGACCATTCAAGAAGTGGGGTGAAAACTTGATGCCTCTCTAGCAGCTACCAACCAATACGTTTATGTTACTAATAAAATTGTACAATGAATGGGGTTTCATTGTAAAAAGGTAAAGTTCAAAGAGACTGGTGAATTCAATCAGTGGTGGTAGGTATAACGTCAGTAGTTTTCGGGTGTACAGAGCAGAGGCAATGTGAGATCAACAGGCAGCTGTAAGCCTCCAACTGGCTCCACAGTGAAAAGAACCTCATTTTAAATCTGTGAGGTGAAAATGCTTTGCCTGGTGCTCGGTTAAGTCTATGGGTTGCTGTTGTCTTAATGGAGATTAGTTTGGGAATTTGTTAAAAGTTATGATAGTACTAATTTGTAGCCATGTGTATATATTTTAACCTGTGTAAATTAATAAAATTTTTCAGTTAGTTTAATGTAAAGCCTTGAGAAGTGGTGGTCTGATTCCTGAATTTAGAGTCGCATCTCAAACATAACACTTAAAATTATAGGTTATGACAGTTGTTTAAAGTTTTCCCTGGGATTTTTAAATAACTCAGCTGTACCAACTGCAACGGTCATAACATTTGTATCTAACCCCATGCTCTACATGTCCTGGGCGTGTTTGTTGGAGACTCTGTAGATGGAGCTTTACTCTGTATCTAACCCCGGGCTGTACCTGTCCTGGGAGTGTTTGATGGGAACATTGTAGAGGGAGCTTTACTCTGTATCTAACCCCGTGCTGTCTCTGTCCTGGGAGTGTTTGATGGGGGCAGTGTAGAGGAAGCTTTATTCTGTCTCTAACCCCATGCTTTACCTGTCCTGGGAATGTTCACTGGAGACTCTGTAGAGGGAGCTTTCCTCTATATCTAACCCCGTGCTATACCTATCCTGGGCGTGTTTGATGGGAACAGCGTAGAGGGAGCTTTACTCTGTATCTAACCCCATGCTGTACCTGTCCCGGGAGTGTTGGGGACAGTTGTTAGGAAATAGAGTTAGTTTAAACAAGTTCTATTGGTATTTGTAGGTGTGAGAAATGAGTTTTAGCTTTAAAGTTTAAGTTTGATTCATCTTTCTATCTTTGTGTAAAGAATGGTCAAATGGAGTTTTAGTTCCACTTTAAAAAGCTGTTTGCATTTCTAAAGTGATTTTATGACTTAAGAACTTATGCAAACACAAGAGTAGAAAACTGGCTGTTGCCTAGCAAGAGGGGGCCAGAGAGGCAGGTCCCTCTCACAGACACATAGAAAAACTAATGGTAAAACTCATAAGCAGTGTGTAAACTGCTCCTGTCCTGTCTCTGTAAACACTGACTAGAGTGTTGGTGAATCCTGAGAATGCTCTCAGGGAAGGTGTGAAATGACAATGTCACTGTAGATAAACACTGACTCTGAACAGAATTATCCTGTCAAGGAGAATCCATGTGATGTTGTGGGGATAGAATCAATACCCACTTTACTGACCAGAAATGCCCTGATTCCCTAGCGTGGTGGGGTTGGGGTGGGGAGGGAGGGGGGGGTGGGGTGGCCCAGGCGGTGGGGTGGCGGGGTGGGGGGTGGTAGGGGTGGGGGGATGGAGGGGTGACGGGGGTGGGGGTGGGGTGGGGGGGATAGGGGGTGACAGGGGGTGGGGTGGGGGGTGGGGGGGGGTGGGGGGTGGGGTGGTGGGCATGGCAGGTGGTGGAGGGGTGGGAGGGTGGGGCATGGCGGAGGAGTGGTTGGGGGGCGGTGGCAGGCAGTACCGGGGGAGTGCTGCTAGAGAACTATTGAATGATGAAGGGGATTGATAGGGTCGGTGCAGAGGCAACGTTTCCATCTGCGGGCAAGACCAACAGTGTAGGGGTCATAAGTAAGAAAGTGAGTTGGGGAATTCAGGAGAGACTTCTAGACCCAGGGAGTGGTCACAATGTAGAACTTGAAGCCACGTGGAGTCACTGAGGAGAGTTGTATTGATAGTTTAAGGGGATACCAAAGAAGTACATGAGGGAGGGAGAAGAGAAGAATTTATTGCTAGGGTAAGATGGAGAGAGGTCGGAGGCGGCTTGTCTGAAGCAGAAACACTGGCATTGACCAGCTGAGCCGAATGGCCTGTTTCTGTGCTGACTTGATGTAGTTTAATCTGATATTGTTTATCAGAAAGAAGGGGCTGTCCAGTTGCAGTGTGTGTTCACTAAGAACCTAACTGACCATCAGTTCCACTCCTTTGGGATCTTGCAGCTGGTAGACTGCTCATTTCAGCTGAATAACATCCTGTGGTCCCGCTCTTGTGTTGTGGAACTTGCTGTTTTCTCAACCAGCCCTGTCCTGCACTGCTGTCCCGTACAGTGACATATGGACATAGGGATTCGGAGCAGGAATAGGCCACTCCGCCATTCAATAAGATCCTGGCTCATCTGATTGGAACCTCAACCCCACATTCCTGCCTCCCCCGGCTAACCATTCACCCCCTTGCTCATCAAGAATCTATCTAGCTCCGCTTCCAATGCCTTTTGAGGAAGAGAGTTCCAGAGACTCAGGACCCTCTGAGAGAAAAAAATTCTTCTGATTTCTCCTTCCACAGGACTGGCACACATTCCCAAGGAGCTGGGTGGTTTTGAGCTGAAGAAAGCAGCAGCATCGAACAGTCACTGGGATACTGACCTCGCCCCCAACAGTGTGATGTTCACCTCATTAACCTGTCACTCACATCCCACAGTCAGGAGTTACTGAGTGACACCAAGCCAGAGCTGAATACTGGCCACCATTACGGGCTGATTGGACTCAACGGCACTGGGAAGGTCCCAGGCGCAGTGAGCAAGGGCAGATGTCCAAAGATTCTTCCAGTTTATAACCCTGAAATATTGAGGGAGTTGACAGTTACTGGCAACAGTTTAACCGTTGCTTTTCCTCCTTCTCTGTGAGAGCACATTTGAAGTACTTTCAAAAGCTGCAGGAATATGCTGAATCTGCCACTTGCCGAATCAGAAGGCCCTGGCAGCAATACCCCTCTGGGGAGGGACATTTGCGAGCTGGGCTGTGTCTATCACTGCCCAGTCACACAGAGTGGAGTCACGGGGAGTGCCAAGCGGGCAGCAGAGACTGGCACTGTGTGAGTCCAACACACAAGGTGTGTGGCATTCCACCAATGAGTTTGGGATTGAGAGGTACTTGTCCAGACCATTGAATTGGAGGCCTTGGCTATCCTGGTAAGAGTTGGATTTTCTGAACTGTGTAAGGGATGGAACAGTGGTGTTTTTGCAGGATATTTGATGGTCTCTTATTCTTTGTCATGAAAGGGAGCCTGCAGATTGGACACACCATGTGGAGATAGGAATGTAGAAACTGGTTCTTGACTCTTACTGATGCTAATGTTGGTCTCTCCCTCTTTGTATAGGTAAATCCATGCTGCTGTCTGCTCTGGCTCACCTGGAGTTACCAATACCAGAACACATTGACATTTCTCACGTTACATGGGAAATGCAGCCCAGTGGGAAACGCCACTCAATTTTGTGATTGAGATTGATCAGGAGCGTATTGAATGAGAGAAAGACAGAGCGTCTGGCCCATGAATACTGAAACTATCCATTTGCACTTTCTGTTCTCCCTTTTCCTATTGGTTGTGGTTTGAGCTCTGACGCTGGGTTAAAGTTGGTCTTCAGTGTCCCATGAAGAATGAAAGAGCCAGTCTGAAAGCTGTGGAGAATTGTGTAAGTTTGGGGATGGGGGTTTCCGGTCGGCCCCTGTTAACTGACATCACTTTATGTTTTTAATAACTGCCCTTTCGTCATTCGTGTGTCACATGTTTACAAAGCTTCATCTACAGAATCTTACCCCCCTTTGTCACGCTTCGGTAAATCTTCCCATTGATAAATGACTGCATTTATTGACACCTTGACACGAGGAGAACTCTTCTTGTATATTTGCAGATGCAGTCCGTGACATCATCGTCTTTTATCGCAGTTAAGAGGTTTGTTAGCTTCTTCTGAAGTATTTAATTATCATGGTTAAAGAGGGTTGTGATTAACCACTTGTTCAATATTGTCGTGCGATTCTATTCTTGGGGTTTGCTCTTGTTAAAACTTTGCATTGCCACAAGATTCTTAGTGGGTTTTAGATTTTTCCAGAGTTTATTCAAAGATATGACCCCGGTTTATTCAGCTGAAAGGCTACGAGCAAAAGCAGGCTGCACAAACAAGGTTGAGTTCTGTCCATGAGTGCCAATTAAATGACCTCGACACAGGTCACTAAAATATGAGACGGCTGAAACTTGGTGGAAGAAGCAGTTTTGGAACAGTTACAAATTGTTTGAAGTGCTGATGTAGATTAATCTCTGATGCAGCTTTAAAGGCTGGCAGACTCCCCCTGTTTGGGGGAAAATTATTTAGTAGAGTTCCATTACCAGGGCTTTATTTGGGAGCCACAGTGTAGGCCAACTGGCATGTGTAACTGTTCCTGGCACCTGACCAGTCAGAGTTAACATCTCACCTGAAAGGCAGCTTTGCTTGCCCTGTACTGTACTCAAGTGTTAACCTTGATTTTAGTGCCTGGGGTGGGACTTGAACCCACAACCTTGTGATTCCAAGGTGAAAGTGCAACCACCTGAGCCACAACACTCTGTGTAAACACAGTGTGCTGTAATTCTCTCTCTCTCACCTCTTTGGGTCAGACCATCTTGTGTTGGGCCAGCCTCCTCCAGTGAATTGTTTCATGGCTGAGGGAGTATGTCTGCATTGTGAAGCACTGACGAGTCTGCTGGTCATGGGAAAATCTGTCCAGGCCTCGAGCAGACCATTGTGAGGAGACTGGGGAACACGATGATGGTGCCATCACATTTCCTGTATCCGAACTTCCGAAGGCCTCGATTTATAAATAGGCGAGGAGCAGAGCTGTCATCTGCCCATGGTGTACTGAGTAATTGTCCTGAGATTTCCCCATTGCGTTACATGAACGCTGGACAATGTGTTGGCCCGGGTTTCCTTTGTGCCGTCCATGCAGCCTTTACATTTCTGCCGGTTCTGTTAGAGATCAGAGTGTGGTGAAGTGTGAACCATGTGGTCTTTTACTCTGTCACGTTCAAGCTCTGAGTACTGTCACTCCAACTTGTGGAGAATGTTCATAACTGTGTCTGGCCAGCAGTTGTGCGTTGTGACCAGTATGAATTGTTTTGCCTGTACTGAGCTGGACTTTCCCTAATTCTGACCTTTAACTCTCTCTAGCTGAGTGCGAGAAGCTTTGACAAATCTGAGAGTTGGGATGAATTGGATGTGGATGAGGCAGGTGTCCAACCATCACGGATTCTGCACGCTCCCGGATTCACACCAGCCGTGCAGCGGCAGATGCTGAATGATTTTAGTGGAAGTCGGAGAAGAGTGGCACTCGCCAGGTAACTGAGCATGGGATGGTGATGAAGTGCTGCAGGGAGGGCAGGGGCTTAACATGTAACTTCCAAATAAACTGGATGGCACTTTCCCTCTCCTGCCCTCGGCTCCTTTGTTCTGCTCTTTGTCCCCTCGCCCTCCCCCTCTCCTGACCTGCTTGTTGTGGGCAGGGGTATCTGGATAGCCAGTCAGCTTCCTCCTTCACTTCCAAGTCTCTCTGCCCTTTTGGGTTTGTTATCCCAGAACTTCAGCATCATCTTCATGTTTGGAGAGATGATCAGGTTTGATGGAAAGTAAGTCTCTGCCATGATTCACGCTTGATGCATTCTGCTACTCCGATTCCTGGCACTGTCGATTCCTTATTAAAATTGGTTGATGGAGAGTTTCAATTCTCCAATATTTATTAAACTTGATGCCAATAGCAATGAATTGGAATTTCAGTAGAACAAAGTAAAAAGTTGTCACTGAGCTCATGGCCGGTGCTGATGGGTGTGGGTTTGGCCAGTGCTGGTGTTGTGCCTCAGTACTCCTCCTTCAGCACCTCCTGGCTGCGAGGTCTAGTACTGCAGTGACCAGAGTGAACGACTTCCCAATTTCCACTTTGGGCCAGTTTATTGCAACTGGCCTCAATTGTCTGCTTGTTCTTGGCTCTTTTTGATGGCTGTGGTTTTCTCCAGAGCACTATTTCTCAAACCTTTCATCCTGTTGTTAGATGAACCCACCAATGATCTCGATCTGGATACCTGTGTGTGGCAGGAAGAAGAATTGAAATGATAAGTGGCCCTTTACTTTGGTTTGGCAGTGCTGGTGCAGTGATTTCATCGCTAAGTGTGGGTTATTTCTGTAAAGTGTGATGATAAGGCAGGGCTGCAGTGATGGATTCAGATCTGGGTTGCATTAGTAAGAATATCTTTGTGTAATTCTAGGGCAAGTGTGGGTCTACCTGGATACTCATGTATTGCTGGGACAGCATAGAGGGAGTTTTACTCTGTATCAAACCCCATGCTGTACCTGTCCTGGGAATGTTTAATGGGGACAGCGTAGAGGGAGCTTTACTCTGTATCTAACCACATGCTGTACCTTTTTATTCATTCAAGGAACGTGGGCTTCGCTGGTTGGGCCCACAGTTATTGCCCATCCCCAGTTGCCCTTGAGAAGGTGGTGGTGAGCTGCCATCTTGAACTGCTGCAGTCCATGTGGTGCAGGTATACCCACAGTGCTGTTAGGGAGGGAGTTCCAGGATTTTGACCCAGCAACAGTGATGGAATGGCGATATACTCCCAAGTCAGGATGATTAATGACTTGGAGGGGAACTTCCAGGTGGTGGATTTCCCACGAAAACAAGGGAAAAACTCAGCAGGTCTGACAGCATCTGTGGAGACAGAGATAATGTTTCGAGTCCGTATGACTCTTCTTCAGATCTTCAGGTGGAGTTCCCATCTATCTGCTGCCCTTGTCCTTCTAGATGGTAGTGCTCATGGGTTTGGAAGGTGCTGTCTTAGGAACCTTGATGAGTTCCTGCAGTGCATCTGTTGCTACTATGCATCGGTGGTAGAGGGAGTGATTGTTTGTGGATGGGGTGCCAATCAAGTGGGTTGCTTTGTCTTGGATGGTGTCAAGCTTCTTGAGTATTGTGGGAGCTGCATTCATCTAGGCAATTGGAGAGTATTCCATCACACTCCTGACTTGTGCTTGTAGATGGTGGGCAGGCTTTGGGGTGTCAGGAGGTGAGTTACTCATCGCAAGATTCTCAGCCTCTGACCTGCTCTTGTAGCCACAGTATTTATATAGCTAGTCCAGTTCAGTTTTTGGTCAATGGTAACCCCCAGGATGTTGATAGTGGGTGATTCAGTGATGGTAATGCCATTGAACATCAAGGGGCGATAGTTATATTCTCTCTTATTGGAGATGGTCATTGACTGGTACTTGTGTGGCACGAATGTTACTTGCCACTTGTCAGCCCAAGCCTGGACATTGTCCAGGTCTTGCTGCATTTGGACATGGACTGCTTCAGTGTCTGAGGAGTTGCGAATGGTGCTGAACATTGCGTAATAAACAGTGAACATCCCCACTTCTGACCTTATGATGGAAGAAACGTCATTGATGAAGCAGCTGAAGATGGTTGGGCTGAGGACATTACGCTGAGGAACTCCTGCAGTGATGTCCTTGAGCTCAGATGACTGATCGCCAGCAACCACAACCATCATCCTTTGTACTAGGTATGACTCCAACCTGTGGAGAGCTTTCCTCCAATCCCCATTGACTCCAGTTTTGCTAGGGCTCCGTGATGCCACACTCAGTCAAATGCAACCTTGATGCCAAGGGCAGTCACTCTCACCTCACCTCGGGAGTTAAGCCCTTTTGTCCATATTTGAACCAAGGCTGCAATGAGGTCAGAAGCACTGCCTGGAAGTGTGGTGGAGGCAGGTTCAATCGAGGCATTCAAGAGGGAATTAGATGATTATTTCAATAGCAAAAATCTGCAGGGGCATGGGGAAAAGGCAAGGCAGTGGCATTAGGTCATTATGCTCATTTGGAGAGCTGGTACAGACACAATGGGCTGACTGGCCTCCTTCTGTGCTGTTCAGATTCTGTGAATTTCTCCAGCACTGTTGTTTTAGTGATACCAATTTCCTTCAATTCCCTAGTATTTCTGGTAAGTTATTTGTGTCTTCCTCCATCAAGACAGGATTCAATTAGTTGTTTAATTGCTCTGCCATTTCCTTGTTTTTTATTATAAATTCTCCCGTTTCAGACTGTAAGGGACCAATAATTGTCTTCACCAACCTTTCTCTTCTCACATAATTATAGAAGCTTTTACAATCTGCTGTTATGTTTCTTGCAAGGTTACACTCATACTCTATTTTTCCCATCTTAATCAATCTCTTGGTCCTCCTTTGCTGAATTCTAAACTGCTCCCAATCCTCAGGTTCGTTACTTTTTCTAGCAACTTTATATGACCCCTCTTTGGACCTAACACTATCCTAAATTTAGTTTTGTTAGCCATGGTTGGTCCTCTTTTCCTGTTTTGTTTTTGCACCAGAAAGCAATGTATAAATATTGCAATTCATACATTCACTCTTTAAAGATTAGCCATTGTCTATCCACCATCATGCCTTTTAATGAAGTTCCCCAATCTATTTTAGCCAACTCACACCTCATACGTTTGTAGTTTCCTTTGTTAAGATGTAGGAATCTAGTTTCCAATCAGATTACTTCACTTTCCATCCTAATGTTATGGTCACTGTTCCCTAAAGGACCCTGCATAACAAGGTTATTAATTAACCCCTTTTCATTGCACAGTATCAAATCTCAGACAGCCTGTTCCCTAGTTGATTCCTCAACATACTGGTCTAAAAAAACCATCTTGTACACACTCCAGGATTTCATCCACCACAGTATTATTGTTAGTTTGCTTTCTCCATTCTATATGTAGATTAAAGTCACCCATGATTACTGTAGCACCCTTGTTACGTGCATCTTTAATTTTCTGTTTAATGCCATCCCCTACCTTATCACTACTGTTTGCAGGCCTATATATAACTCCGACTAATGTTTTCCACCTCTTGTTGCTTCTTAGCTCCACCCAGACTGATTCCACATCTAGATTTTCTGAGCCATAATCCTCCCTCACTATCACACTGATTCCATTCCTAACGAATAATGCCACACCATCTCCTTTTAATTCTTCCCAGCCCACCCTAAATATCAAGTACCCTTGGATATTCAGTCCCCAGCCTTGGTCACCCTGCAGCCATATCTCCATAATCACAATCATATCGTACCCGTTCACATCTATTTGTGCTGTTAATTCGTCTACCTTATTGCGAATGCTTCATGGCAGGAAACAAAATGGGAGCTTTCAGAATAAGGGCTGGAGGGATCAGTGAGGTAGTGTTAGCTGGTTGTAACTTAAATGAGCTTCTCAACTTGCTATTCTTTCCAGCAATTGCTTAAGTTACAGATGGATGGATTTGGGGCCAAAATTTGAGATAGCATCATTGATGCTGGTCCAAGAGATTCTAGGTTTTGAACATAGCGCTTCTGGGTAAATTTAGCAATGCTTTGGATTTAACGATGTTTTTGGAAATTCTAAATCCGGGACAAAATTTACAATCACTGGAACAAAAATAAATTAATGAAGGAACGTCACAATTTGTTAAAATCAAATAGCGTTTCAATAACTTGACTGAGTTTTTGATGAGGTAACCAAGAGTTGATTGAGGGAATTCAGTTCATGTGGTATACAGGGACTTTCCAAAAGTGTGGTTTAAAGTGCCACATAACAGGCTCAACAGCAAAGTTGAAGTCACTGTGGCAGCAAAGATATGGAGTTGGCTGAATGACAGGAAACAGTATTGTGGTGAATGGTATTTTTCAGTTCGGAGGAGGGTTGAGAGTGGGGTTCCTGAGGATTGGTACTAGGACCACTACTTTTCTTATGACTTGGGTGTCAGAGCACGATTGCAAAATTTACATGTGACACAAAACTTTGAAGTATTGTGAGCAGGATGTGGTAGGCTTCAAGAGGACACAGGCTGGCTGAATGGGTGGATGGCAGGTGGAATGTGATGGAGAGAAGTGTGAAGTGATTCCTTTTAGGAAGAATAAAGAGAATAAAGGTTGTGATTCTAAAGCGGCTGGAGGAACAGAAAAATCTCGGGGTATATGTTGTTAAAGATGGCTGGGCAAGTCGAGATAAAGATTAGAAAGGCTGACTGGATCTCCAGCTTTATTAATTGAGGTATTGAGGCAAAAGCAAGTAAATTGTGAACCTTTATAAAATACTGGTTGGGTAACAAGTGGAGCGTTGTGTGTAATTCTGAGCGCCATGCTTTAGAAAGGATATGAAGCCTTAGAGGATGTAGAACAAATTGATGAGAATTGCCTCGTGGATGAGGTTCTTCAGTTATGTGGATAGATTGGAGACACAGGGGTTGTTCTCCTTAGAGAAGAGAAGGTTGAAAGGAGATTTGATAGAGGTGTTCAAAATCATCAAGGGATTGGTCAGAGTAGAGAGGGAGAAACTGTTCCCTTTGCAAGGGTTCAGAACATAAGGATACAGATTTAAGTTGTTTGGCAAAAGAAGCAAAAGCGATATGAGGAAAAGGTTTTTTACATAGCAAGTGGTTGTGATCCAGAATGCACTGCCTGAGAGTGTGGTGGAGACAGGTTCAATCGGGGCTTTGAGAAGAGAATTGGATAAGCACCTGGAGATAAAAATAAAATTGCAGGGCTGTGGGGAAAACGGCGGGGGAGTGGGACTAGCTAAATTGCTCTTGCAGAGAGCTAGCATGACTCAACAGGCCGAATAGCCTCTTTCACTACTGTAACCATTCCCTGAATGTATGATTGTGCCTTTCAGGGTAGGAGATAATTGCATTTTTGGAGTGCAGTTATATGATTGGCCTGCGGTCAGTACCATCTTGGATCGATACGGTAGATTTCCTAACAGTATAAAGTTATAGTGGATCTCGTGGAGACTTTAAAACACTTGGAATGTGAGTGCCTCATTTTAGTGACTTCAGACCTGGTTTCTATTGAGTGTTTTGCATCAAAACGATTCAAAATGTAATCTGGCTGAAGGTCTGAATTAGCATCTACATGTTTTTCCCAGTCAAATCATTTATAAGATGATTGAAAATGATCAGTCATTGCGTACGTTCAAAACAGAGGTCGATAGGTTTCTAGATACCAATGACATTAAGGGATATGAGGATAGAGCGGGAAGATGGTGTTGAGGTGGATCATCAGCCATGATCTAGCTAAATGGCAGAGCAGGCCCGAGGGGCAGAATGGCCGACTGCTCCTTTATTCCTATGAAACTAAATTCTCTGGAAGTTTTGAATTGCCTGATGAGCCTACTTGAGACTGGATTGTAATTTTTCTTGATTGTTGGAGGTGTTTAATTCACATTGCTTGGCTGTGTAGTGGGCATTACTAGAGTCCTGGTGTTTGTCTGTTTCTACAGGCTGGGTGGGGATTTAGGGATGTTGGGAGAGTCTGTGTTTTGCCGTAACAAGCTCCCAAGTGCCTGAGGTAAATTTCAGTGAGGTTACCTGCCGATCACAGTAACCTCAAACTGAAATTTGGAGGAATGCACAGAATTAACCCATAGCTCTGGCTCATAGATCACAGAACTGCATCAAATAGTCACCAGGGCTTCAAACAGTTGCTGGAGCAAGTACCAATGCAGTGCTATTGTCTGCTGGTTTGCCTGAATGTGTCCTATGCTGCAAGGATGATGTGTGGTTCTGTAAATGTCCAGTCTCCAGTGGGCAGTTGTATATGAAAAGCAATAATCATCAAATTTGCCTTGGTGATCCAATGGCTTTTCGTCAGTTCCCTGTCCTGTTCCTGTAGCTCCTTGTATTTTAACACAGCTGTTTGATGAAGCTATTGTGAGTTCTCTTGCATGCTGTCTGACTTGAAAGGGTGCAAAGGGCAAAAGTTTTATAACACTGTTCATGTACAGGAATAAGTGATTTTTCTTTAAGAAGGGGGCAGTTAGATGTTGAAGAGGATGGGGAGAGAAAATGGGCCAGAAAAGATAATGTGCAAAGGTGAAGAAAGCAGCCTTTGTGAGAGGGAATGTGTGGGAGCTGAGTTTGGGTTCGAGTTTGATGCAAAGATTTGGTAGCACCTGGAGAAGTTGATAGAATCTAAGCTAGAAGTAGATCAACGTTCACAGGAGCAGATTGCAGTAAATTTTGCCCATCAGTTAGAACTTATAACAAGAGCATGATATTCTGCTTGTGTTGCTGTTTCTGTCCATAGACACAGGCCCATCAATGAGTTCTGCAGGTCACCCTGTAATTGTGACTTCGGTCAGTGTCTTGAGACAACTTGTGGAACAGATTTGTTGCAGTGACAATATATTGAGCATTCTCGGGCCCTTGAATAGTGACACCCAGTCAAACACAGTTTGTTGCAGCGATCACTCCATGATCCTACCTTCTGAACTTATTCTCATCTTCGGAAGAGGCAAAACTTTGAGGTGATCTACTTAGAGTTTTCAGGACCATGATGAATCTGGCAAACATATGAACATATGAATTAGGAGCAGGAAAAGCCCCTCAAGCCTGTTCCACCATTCAACAAGATCATGGCTGATCTGATTTTAACCTGCCTACCCTCAATAACCATTTCCCGCCCTTGCTTAGCAAGAGTCTACCTATCTCTGCCTTAAAAATATTCAAAGGCTCTGCCTCAACCACCTTTAGAGGAAGAGATTTTCCAAATGTCTTAACCGTCTGTGAGAAAGAGAATTTTTCCTCACCTCGGTCCTAAATGGGCAGCCCCTTATTTTGAAACAGTGACCCTGAGTTCTAGATTCTCCCACAAGAGGAAAGATCCTTTCCACATCCACCCTGTCAAGTCCCCTCAGGATCTTATGTTTCAACTAAGTTGCCTCTTACTCTTCTAAACTCCAGCAGATACTGAGTCTAGCCTTTCCTCATAAGATAACTGCCCAATCCAGTTATTGATCTAGCAACTCTTCTCTGAACTGCTAATGCATTTACATCCTTCCTTAAATAAGGTGACCAATACTGTACACAGTGCTCCAGATGTGGTCTCACCAATGCTGTGTAGAACTGAAGCATAAACTCCCTACATTTGTATTCAATTCCCCTTGCAATAAATAATAATATTTAATTAGCTTGCTGTACTGCATACTAACCTTTTGTGATTCATGTACTTGGACACCCAGATCCCTCTGTATCTCAGAGCTCTGTAATCTCTCACCATTTAAATAATATGCCTCTTTTTTATTCATCCTGCCAAAATGGACAAGCTCACATTTTCCTACATTATGCTCCATTTGCCAGGCCTTTGCTCTTTAACCTAATCTACCTATATCCTTCTGTAGCCTCTCAACAAGACTGATCCAGATAAATTATTCCATGGTGTACAGTCCATATACTGGGGTAATAAGGAATTTGGAAGTAACAAGGGAAATAGGGTAATTTCTTCACCAAAGGGTTGGGGAATATGTTACCAGAGATACAGGAACGGAGTAAGAAGATATTGAGGGATCTGATGGGCAGATGGAATGATCTCTGAAAACACTACCGGGCTTAATGGCCCTTCCTGTTTTAGAATGTCTTGTGTTACTCCAAACTAGATGATATTCTCTGGTAACTTCTGGGTGGTAATGATGGTATTGTTGAACATTGGGGAGATGGTGGTGTGGTAATGTCACTGGGCTGGTCATCCAGAGGCCCAGGCGCATTGAACACAGGTTCAAATCCCACCACAGCAGCTGGTGGAATTTAACTCAATTAATAAAAATTCTGGACTTGAAAGCTCGTGCCAGTAATGGTGACCATTAAACTATCATCGATTGTTGTAAAAACCTATCTGGTTCACCAATGCCCTTTAGGGAAGGAAATCTGCCATCCTTACCCGGCCTGGCCTACATGTGACTCCTGACCCACAGGCAATGTGGTTGACTCTTAACTGTTCTCTGACATGGCTGAGTAAAGCCACTCAGTTCAAGGGCAATTGGGGATGGGCAACAAATGCAGGCCTTGCCAGTGATGCCCACATCCCATGAAAGAATAAATAAAAAATAACTTTGTGTCTTTGGCATGGACAGATTCATGGGCACTGCAGTGTTGTGCAGTGGATGTCACTTGCTCTGAGATGCCTTGGCACCCAAACCAGCACACTGTCTTCTCTATCCCATAGTGGAACAGTTGGTTTGAGGGATGTCTTTCTATGTTGAAGGTGCTATATACATGTGAATTGGTGTTTTGTACATCTGGAATCGAATCTGGAAGATCAGATAGATAGAGAGATTAGCACTTGTATCTCACCTTCCACATCCTCAGAGTATCCTAAGGTATTTCCTACCTAAGAATTGCCTTTTGAACTGTGATCACTTATGCGCAGAATGAAGTCTCAAGTGGCAGTGACCAATGAACCTGATTTTGTGATGGTGGCGGAGGGAGTAATGTTGGCCAGGCCACTTGGATTCTGAGGTGACACTTGGATGAACTGTAAAAGTTGCTCAGGCTTTGAGCTTGTAACTTGATGCTGTTCAAGCCTATGATTGCACAATACAATGCCCATGTGTCGTTGGCAGCTATGTATTCATGCCTTTCACACGCACACATTCACATTTGATGTAGCTATCACAGGTACGTAGAAGGGTGCCCAGGTTGCTAGCTCTGTTGAGTTGACACTAAAAGTACATTCTCAGTCTTTACCAAATTTTCTTGCCATAAGGCATAGACTCCTGGGGAACGTGAGGGACAGGTGGCATGGCACTGTCCAACTACTGGGAATGTTCCGCAGCAACTTGACCAGACCCATGCTTCACAACACCGAGGACAGGTAGAACCTCAGCCTGTAGTGACACTTGGTGTTTGCGTACCGAGGGTCTATGCATAGCTTGATGCAGCCGCACACAAAGGTGGTTACCAGGATGAGGGTGAAGTTGGGCATATTTTTTTCCCCCTTTATCTAGAGGCTTGTACATCGCGTCCCTGTGAACATGATCCATTTTTGACCTCCAGATAAAACGAAAGATGGCTCAGGTGATCGCTATCGCACAGGAGTGAGGAATGGGCCAGACCTGAACCATGTACAGCAACAGTGAGAGTGCCTCACACCTGATGACCAGGTTCTTACCCGCAATGGAGAGGGAGCGTCGCTCCCACATGTTCAGTTTTCTTTTCACCATAGCCACTCGCTCCTTCCAGTTTCTAACGCATGCCCTGGTCCCTCTGAACCATAACCCCAGCACCTTCAGACCATCTGACCTGACGGTGAAGGGGACAAAGGATCGATCAGCCCTGTTCCCAAAGAACATGGCCTCACTGTTGCCATGATTTACCTTGGCTCCTGAGGCCGGTTTGAACTGGTCGCAGATGTTTATCAGTCTGCGCACCGACAGTGGAACTGAGCAGAAGATGGTGACATCATCCATGTCCTGGGAGGCTTTGACCTGAGTGCCTCTACTGCCTGGGATCGTCACTCCTCTTATGCCCGGATCCTTCCTGATGGACTCAGCAAAGGGTTCTATGCAACACACAAAAAGGACAGGGGAGAGAGGGCAGCCCTGCCTGACTCCAAATTTAATAGGATTCCCACCCATTGATTGAAACTGCACTACAGATGTTTGTGTAGAGAAGTTGGATCCAGTTGTGGATTCCGTCCTCAAACCCCATTTTGGAGAGTACATCCACCATGTAGGTGTGCAAAACTCTGCCAAAGGCCTTCTCCTGGCCCAGGCTGATGAGGCTGGTGCCCACGCCCCTGTCCCGTACATAGGCAATCGTATCCCTGAGGTTGTCAGGGATCTTCCTGCCGGGTACAGTGCAGGTCTTGTCAGGGTGGATCACCAACCCCAGAGCAGACCTGACCCGATTGGCGATGACCTTGGATAGAATCTTGTAGTTTGCTGGCTCTTCACCTCTTGGAGTTCCTCCTTGACATCGATTTCCATCAACTGCAGCCGGAGCAGGCTCTGCATGTTTTTCTGGAGCCAGGACATTTCCCACTGTTCCTTTCTAGCCTTCTGAACCCCTTTGAGGATGAAAAACCTCTTGATGTTTTCATTGATCGCTTCCCACCAGTGTGTCAGGGACTCAAAGAAGGGTTTCACAGTTCTCCAACCTTTGTAACCCCTCTTGAGTTCCTCAATGTTCTCTGGGGTCAGCAGTTGCACGTTCAGCTTCCAGGTTCCCCGGCCAAGCCTCTGGTCTTCCTGTAAGTGACAGTCAGCCAGTAGAAGGCAGTAGTCAAAGAAGAACACTGGCTTGACATCGGTGGATCTGACTATGAGCACATGGGACACAAACAGGAAGTTTATCCTGGAACCGATGGACCCGTCTGGCCGTGACCAGGTGTATCTACGCTGCGCTCCGTCTGCAGGGTTGCTGAAGACAAGATGAAGCTTGGCATCCTTTACTGTTTCCATCAGGGATCTGGACGTAGCATCCAATCTGCTGTCGGCCCTGCCGGATCGTCCAGCCACATTGATGATGCAGTTGAAGTCCCTGCCCAGAATGACCGGCCTGGAGGTCGCCAATGGCAGTGGGAGCTGCTGAAAAACCGCCAGCCGCTCGCTATTTTGTGCCGGGGCGTACACGTTAATTAACCAGAGTGGAACATTCTTGTACATTACGTCTGCTACGAGGAGGTGCCCACACACCACCTCCTTAAGCTCGGAGACTGTGAAGTTGCCTCCCCTCGGCAGAATACCCAGGCCGGAGGAACATGAGTCGTTTCCTCCTGACCAGATCGAGAGCCCATGGGACCACCATCGTGACCATTGCCTGTAGGAGCTGAGATGCGGTATCGCACACTCCTGCAGAAACAGCAGGTCAGCTTTGACCTTGACAAGGTAGTCCAAGGTCGCAACACACCGCGTAGTAGATTTAACACTACTCATGTTAATGCACACAATTTTTATCCCCATTTTTAAAGCATTTTGTCGCTTACCAAACCTGTTGTCTTTGAGAGTTCCAGACCTTTGGTCTGCTCCTGCATACCCATAGTGTTCACAAATTGTCTCACTTTGGATGGGCTGAGGAAACACCCCATTGGAGATGTTCTGCTCAAGTGACATCGGGGGGTTCGTGCAAGGAGCGGGGTTTGAATTGTTCTCTGTTGGAGAAGTCTCTCTGATCCATTCCCCCTCCTGCCTGCTCCCGGCTTCCCAGACCTGTGGTGTGCTGAGCGCTTTACTGCTTCCAGTTTCCTGGGGCTGGGGTGCACTGGTCTCTTCAAATTGAGGGCAAAGTTGGGGTGCGCTGGTCTCTTCATTGTCTCCAATGTTCTGGAGCTCGGGTGTCTCCTCCTCCAGCTTGCTAGAGTTTTGGTGCTTCTGCCTGTCCCCCATGGAAAGATTTATGCAGACAGACACCTTTGACCACAAGTCCATCAGGCAGTGGTTGGCACGTAACGTCCTAGAGGCCCTGAGGGAAAAGGAGATGGTGGATCCTGTCAGATGGTTCCCCGAGCAGTCAAAGTCATTTGGCAGAATGCCTCATCGCCAGAACTTTCCAACAAGAACCAAGATGTAGCCTGTTTGGTGGTGAGAAAGGCCCTCCCCGTCAGATCCTTCCTACACGCCAGGAGTCTCACCCCCTCTGCACGTTGTCCTCGAGGTGGCTGTGGTGGGGAAGAGACCATTGTTCACCTTCTTGTGGCACAGGAGGGTCTGAGCGTCCCTGCTTGTAGTGGAACAGGCTTTGGTTCTTGCTGGCTTGTTGAAATGTAGAGTGAAGAGTGGGCACCAGCTCACATATAGCTTTGTTATCCCTGATTGCACCTTTGGAGGTAAAGAGCCTGCATCTTTCACAGCCTTCTAACTGCAGCCTGTAGAGTTTGGTCCTGTCTCCATTCAGTTTGTGTGGAGGACGACAAGCTCAGAAATCAAAACGCAAAGTGCTGGAAAAACTCAGCCGGCCTGGCAACATCTGTGGAGAGAATAACAGAGTTAACGTTTCGAGCGCAGCATGACTGTTCTGTGAAAATGAGTTCTGAAGGAGAATCATACGGGACTTGAAACATTAACTCTGTTTCTCTCCCTGCAGGTGATGCCAGACCTGCTGAGTTTTTGTTGCGCTTTCTGTTTTTATCTCAGATCTCCAGCATCTGCAGTATTTTGCTTTTATGATGATCTTAGTCTAGATTGCAGGTAAATTGACATATTATACTCTCCTTGATATGTGTTACACAGTGTCTGTTGATGATCATTAACTCCACACCACAGGAGGCTCTATATAACCTCTTGTAAATAATGACTTTTCCTGGGGTTCAGTTCCTTGGGTGTGAGCAGCTGGTATCTTGTCCTTCATGTGTGTGTCTACAGACTAAATTAAGGACGGGTTATTCAGGAGTATCACAGAATCACAGTTCTTACGGTGCAGAAGGAGGCCATTTGGCCCATCGTGTCTGCACCGGCTCTCCGAATTGGCATTATAACTTAGTGCCAATCTCCTGCCTTTTCCCCGTAAACCTGCACATTGTTTCTATTCAATTAATCATCAGGTAGGAGGGAGGTCTATGGTGGAGTTCTCAGCTGGAGTATTGTGCCCTGTGCTGTGTGCCACACTTTAGGAAGAGTGTGAAGCCACTGGAGAGTGAGTGCAGAAAAGATTTGTGAGAATGGTTCTAGGGATGGGGAACTTCAGTTACGGAGATAGTTTGGAGAAGTTGGGGCTGTTTCTTTTGGAGAAGAGATGGATGAGGGGAAAATTGATAGAGATATACAAGAACAAAAACAAAAATACCTGGAAAAACTCAGCAGGTCTGACAGCATCTGCGGAGAGGGATACAGTTGACGTTGCAAGTCCGTATGACCCTTCATCAGAACTAAGACATATAGAAATGAGATGAAATATAAGCTGGTAGAGGGGGGTGGGACAGGTAGAGCTCAATAGGGGGCCAGTGATAGGTGGAGGCCAAGAAGAGACTGCCAAAGATGTCATGGACAAAAGGACAAAGGGGTGTTGATGGTGGTGATATTATCTAAAGGATGTGCTAATAAGGACATTAAGGGAAGCAAGCAGGACAAGCTAGTGGCAGATGGCCCTAGTGTGGGTGGGGTGGGGGGAAGGGATCGAAATGGGCTAAAAGGTGGAGATGAATCTGCACTGAATTTGAAACATTGTTAAACTAATTAAACCAAATAAATTAATCACTTAATTAATAAGTAGAGGGTATCTAGACCAGAAGCAGGGAATTACTGTTCTTAGAATTTAGCATTTATAGTAGAAATCTAGCCCTACAGAACGTATAGTTAATAAGGAGTCAATAAGCAGTTATTAGATTTAAATTAATTTATTAAATAGTTCTAGAAATGGCAGTTGCTGGGGTGAAGTGCTTCACCTGTGGGATGTGGGAAATCTGTGACGCTTCAAGTGTCCCGGACAACTACATCTGCAGGAAGTGTACCCAATTGCAGCTCCTCACAGACCACATGGATCGGTTGGAGCAGCAGCTGGATGCACTTAGGAGCATTCAGGTGGCGGAAAGCGTCATAAACAGGAGTTTTGCAGACATGGTCACACCCAAGGTACAGACAGATACATGGGGGACCGCTAGAAGGGGCAGGCAGTCAGTGCAGAAATCCCCTGTGGCTGTCCCCCTCTTTAACAGGTATACCATTTTGGATACTGTTGGGGGGCGTGGCCTATCAGGGGAAAACAACAGCAGTAGCCAGAGCAGTGGCACCACGGCTGGCTCTGTTGTTCAGCAGGTGGGGTCAAAGCACAGAAGAACAATTGTCATAGAGGACTCCATAGTCAGGGCTCAGATAGGGCTTTTGTGGTTGTGAAAGAGACACCAGGATGGTATGTTGCCTCCCTGGTGCCGGGGTCCAGGATGTCTCTGATCGGGTATGGGACATTCTGAAGGGGGAGAGAGAACAGCCAGAGGTTGTGGTACACATTGGTACCAACCACAAAGGCAGGAAGAGTGACGAGGTCCTGCAGCGGGAGTTCAGGGAGTTAGGCAGAAAGTTAAAAAACAGGACCTCTAGGGTTGTAATCTCAGGATTACTCCCTATGACACGTGCCAGAAAGGCTAGAAATAGGAAGATAGTGCAGCTCAACACGTGGCTGAACAGATGGTGTGGGAGGGAGGGTTTCCGATATCTGGATCATTGGGATCTCTTCCGGGGCAGGTGGGACCTGTACAAGAAGGACGGGTTGCATCTAAACTGGAGGGGCACCAGTATCCCGGCTGCGAGGTTTGCTAGTGTCACTCGGGAGGGTTTAAACTAGTATGGCAGGGGGATGGGAACCAGAGCAATAGGTCAGCAGGTGAAATAAATGACTAGGAACTAGTGAATATGGCCAGTAGGACTAAGAGGAAGAGCAGGCAGGGAGAAATTACTGAACACAATGGGACTGGGGGTCTGAAATGCATTTGTTTTAATGCGAGAAGTATAACAGGCAAGGCAGATGAGCTTAGAGCTTGGATTAGTACTTGGGACTATGATGTTATTGCTATTACAGAGACTTGGTTGAAGGATGGACAGGATTGGCAGATAAATGTTCCAGGATTTAGATGTTTCAGGCAGGATAGAGAGGGATGTAGAAGAGGTGGGGGAGTTGCACTGCTGGTTAAGAACAATATCACAGCTGTACGACAGGAGGACTCCTCGGAGGGCTCATGCAGAGAGGCAATATGGGTAGAGCTCCGGAATAGGAAGGGTGCAGTCATAATGTTGGGGGTTTACTATAGGCCTCCCAATTGCCGGCGGGAGACTGAGGAACAGTTTATAGGCAGACTTTGGAAAGATGTAAAAGCAATAGGGTTGTTGTGATGGGTGATTTTAACTTTCCTTATATTGACTGGGAATCACTTAGTGCTAGGGGTTTGGATGGTGCAGAATTTGTAAGGTGCATCTAGGAGGGCTTCCTGAGACAATTTGTAGATAGCCCAAGTAGGGAAGGGGCAATACTGGACCTGGTATTAGGGAATGAACCCGGTAAGGTGGTCGAAGTTTCACTAGGGGAGCATTTTGGGAAAAGTGACCATAATCCAGTAAGGTACTGGTGGATAAGGATAACAGTAGTCCTCGGGTTAAGGTGCTTAATTGGGGGAAGGCTAATTATAACAATATTAGGCAGGAACTGAGGAATCTAGACTGGAGGCGGATGTTTGAGGGCAAATCAACAACTGACATGTGGGGGGCTTTCAAACGTCAGTTGATAAGAATTCAGGACCGGCAAGTTCCTGCTAGGATGAAGGATAAGTATGGCAAGTTTCAGGATCCTTGGATAATGAAGGATATTGTGAGATTAGTCAAAAAGAAAAGGGAAGCATTCGTAAGGGCTAGAAGGGTGGGAACAGATGAAGCCCATGGAGAATATAAAGAAAGTAGGAAGAAACTTAAGCAAGGAGTCAGGAGGGCTAAAAGGGGTCATGAAAAGTCATTGACAACCAGGATTAAGGAAAATCCCAAGGCCTTTTATACATATGTAAAAAGCAAGAGGATAGCCAGGGAAAGGGTAGGCCCACTCAGGGACAGGGGTGAGAATCTGTGTGTGGAGCCAGAAGAAATGGGAGAGATACTAAATGAATACTTCTTATCAGTATTCACCAAAGAGAAGGACTTAGTGGTAGATTTGGCTAGGGAAGAGTGTGTAGATAGCCTGGATCATGTTGAGATCAAAAAAGAGGCGTCTTGAAGAATATTAAAGTGGATAAATCCCCAGGGCCAGATGGGATCTACCCCAGAGTACTGAGGGAGGCAAGGGAGGAGATTGCTGGGGCCTTGACAGAAATCTTTGTATCCTCACTGGCTATGGGTGAGGTCCCAGAGGACTGGAGAATGGCCAATGTTGTTCCATTGTTTAAGAAGGGTAGCAGGGATAATCCAGGAAATTACAGGCTGTAATTTCAGTCAGTGGTAGGGAAATTATTGGAGAAGGTTCTTCATGACAGGATTTATTTGGAAGCAAATGGGCATATTAATGAGAGGTAGCATGGTTTTGTGAAGGGGAGGTCGTGTCTCACTAACCTGATCGAGTTTTTCGAGGAAGTGACAAAGATGATCGACGATGGAAGGGCAGTGGATGTTATCTACATGGATTTCAGTAAGGCCTTTGACAAGGTCCCTCATGGCAGACTGGTACAAAAAGTAAAGTCGCACGGGATCAGAGGTGAGCTAGCAAGTTGGATACAGAATTGGCTTGGTCATAGAAGACAGAGGGTAGCAGTGGAAGGGTGCTTTTCTGAATGGAGAGCTGTGACTAGTGGTGTTCCGCAGGGATCAGTGCTGGGACCTTTGCTGTTTGTAGTATACGTAAATGGAGGAAAATGTAACTGGGCTAATTAGTAAGTTTGCAGACGACACTAAGGTTGGAGGAGTTGCAGATAGTGAAGAGGATTGTCAAAGGATACAACAGGATATAGATCGGTTGGAAACTTGGGCGGAGAAATGGCAGATGGAGTTTAATCCGGACAAATGCGAGGTAATGCATTTTGGAAGGTCTAATACAGGTAGGAATTATACAGTAAATAGCAGAACCCTTAAGTGCATCGACAGGCAGAGGGATCTGGGTGTACAGGTTCATAGGTCACTGAAAGTGGCAATACAGGTGGATAAGGTAGTCAGGAAGGCATATGGCATGCTTGCCTTCATCAGCAGGGGTATTGAGTATAAAAGTTGGGAAGTCATGCTGCAGCTGTATAGAACCTTGGTTAGGCCACACTTGGAATATTGCGTGCAATTCTGGTCACCACATTACCAGAAGGATATGGAGGCGTTGGAGAGGGTGCAGAGGAGGTTTACCAGGATGCTGCCTGGTCTGGAGGTTATTAGCTATGAGGAGAGGTTGGAGAAACTCGGATTGTTCACACTAGAGTGACGGAGGTTGAGGGGCGACTTGATAGAAGTTTACAAAATTATGAGTGGCATGGACAGAGTAGATAGTCAGAAGCTTTTTCCCAGGGTGGAAGAGTCAATTACTAGGGGACATAGATTTAAGGTGAGAGGAGAAAACTTTAGAGGAGATGGACGGGGCAAGCGTTTTACGCAGAGGGTAGTGAGTGTCTGGAATTCGCTGCCAGAGGAAGTGGTGGAAGCAGGTACGATAGTGATGTTTAAGAGGCAGCTTGACAAATACATGAATAGGATGGGAATAGAGGGATACGGACCCCGGAAGTGCAAAATGTTTTAGTTTGACAGGCAACATGATCGGCGCAGGCTTGGAGTACTTTTCTTTGTTCTTTGTTCTATATCCGCAAACTTTGAAATTGTTCCCTGCACACCTTTATCTTGATCATTAATTTATATCAGGAAAAGGAAGGGTCCCAATCCTGGGGAACTCTACTACAAACCTTGCTCCAGCTCGAGAAATATCCATTAACCATCACTCGCTGTTTCCTATTACCCAATTTCCTAACCATGTTGCTCATCACAGTCCAGAGTGATGCTATGTCTACATACATGCACTTTCTAGTCAGGGGAGCTGGCTTTTCTCCCCCAGTGCCAGTTAAGGCCAGTTACAGCAGCCTAGTTTGTCTCAGTTGAGAGCTACGTTGCCACAACCACTTGCAACCTGTCTTCTGACAACTGGCTGGTCCATAGGTGACAGTTTATCCACGTTTTCTTTTGGAAAATGCATCCTGTTCACCTCTGACCCTGCAGAGGGCAGGTTAGAAACATTGTCCTGTACTGCCTAGCTGGTGAACCTTTCTTCTGGAGTGGCTAAAGAAATGAATAGTGTGTGTTGAGATTGCACAATCCCCTTGGAGAGAGGTGAAGAGATAGCAGATTGTAGGGGGATTTTGTGTAGCAGAATTGTTGAGGCTTCTTTGCTGTTGTTTTGCTTGGGTTGTCTGAAGGGGATGGCATTTTGCCGCCTCTAATTTGTTGTCCATGGTTGGTGAATTGTTAGCCTCGCCTCATTGGTGTCCTCATGTCCCACTGCAGAGACCTGAGCAAATAATCAAGACCAACGATCTCCTGCAGCACTGAGGTGCTGTCTTTTCGGTGAGAGATTAATCCAAGGCCCCATCTACTCTATTAGATAAATGTGAAGAACAGGATCCCAGAGTCCTGGTCAAATCTATTCCTCAACCACCATCCAATAATTTACTGGTTCATTTATTGCTGTTTTGGGATGATGCTGTGTGAAAATTCTCTCATGCATTTGCTGTATTACAAGAGTAATGGGGCATTTAACTTCAATTAATAACTAAATCTTCAACAAAAAACTAGTCTCAGTAATGCGACCATGCAGCTCCTGGATTGTAAAAATCCTTCTGCTTCACTAATCCCCTTCAGGAAAGAAAATCCGTCTTCCTTATCTGGCCTGGCCTGTTTGTGACTCCAGAATGACAGCTTAACTGCCCTTTGAAATGGTCTAGCAAGCTACTTGGTTAAGGGCGATGAGAGAGAGGCAATAAATGCTGGCCTTGCCAGTAATGGCCACATTCTGTGAATGAACAAAGCTGAGTCTCCTTGAAGATGCAGTTGAGCCTCAGGATTATAGAACAACAGAAGTTTACAGCAAAGATGGGCTGTGGGGTAGTGGAGAGGGGGGTTGCAATTCATCCCAGTCTGTCTGTGACACCTCTTTTTCCCTGGCAATTTAAAACTCGTTCTACTGGGCTACTCTCTCCTTTCAGTCCTGTATCACCTGCTACTTCAAACACTTATTGCCATTTCCTTTATAAGATACAATGGTCTCTGCCTCAGCCACTTCCTGTTGGAAAGGAGTCCACACTCCAATACCCCTGAGCAAAGATGCTGCACATAACCTTTTTCCTCGGTGTCTGTGGTCCATCAATACTGACTCCCTAGCCAGAGGGAATAGCCTCTGTCCCTATTCGCTCTGTCAACATCCTTCCATACTTTACAAAGTTCTGTTTTACACAGTCTCCGGGTAACCTTCTCTGCTCCAGTGGGCATTGACAGTGTAGTAGTTATGATATTGGGCTGGCAGCTCAGCAGTTCTGGGTTCAAATCCCACCACAAATTATAAACTTGAATTCAATAAATCCGGCAATTTGTGAGCTGCCAAATTCTTGTAAAAAGCCAACCGGTTCAGTCAGGTGCTTCCAAATATTGAGCCTATCACCCCTACCTTGTCTGGACTGACACATGATTCTCAGCCATGCTGTGGTGACTCAGTGCTCTCTCAAATGGATTAACAGGGCACTCAAACTTTCCAACATTTCACATACTGTTTGCAAGTTGTTGAACCCAGTAGCTGATCCTACCTTTTATAAAACTATTTGGAGACATCTCAAATTATGGCCATGCTTATTGCTCATCCCTCATTGCCCTGAGACCTGGTATTTTATACCAATGTCTTTATAACTGAACGGCATGCTAGGCCACTTCATAGAATGTTAAGTCAACCACATAATATTTGCCTGACTCAAGGGGTGGCTGTCTCTCTGTGACTTTGCAGAATAGGCCTTGCTGGGCTCTTTAGCTGTATAGTACGTGGCAGTCCAGAATGATGACATCCTTGCCTGCAGGCATTCAGCTCTGGTAGTGAGGGGGCAGGCAGTGATCACGGGATAGTCACCAAGTGGATAACTTTGGTAAAGAGGAGGGTTTGAAGTTTTCAACACCTTGGAAGGAAATGACAAATTGATGGAGCGAAATTGTATATTAAGCCTGGGTCGGCAGGGGGTATCTGGTGAAACCATTTCAGTCAGGAAGGTCATAGAGTCATCGATGAAGTGAGCAAGGAGAGGTATTGAAGTGATCAGCGTGTGTGGGGTTAAGAAGAAACCCCTTTTCGGATTGAAGGAATTGAGGGATATGGGGAGAGCTGGGTCGGTGGATTGTGGGATATGGTGAGGAGGTTTTTATGAGGAATATGGTGGGTGGATAGAGAGCTGGGATCGAGGGATAAGGTGGGAAGCAGGGGTGGAAGGACGCAAAGATTGTCAGTTCATGACATTGGAGTTTCCTGATCTCAGATCATCTTGTTTTAGTATTGGGAGCAAGTGTCTTGGTTATTGTGTCACCGCCTCCAGCCAGGTGATGCTACTGATATTCTGGCAGAAATTATTCTGTTTATAGACAGAATGGTTGAAAGTACCCGAAGGTGCTGTACATTCACTGTAAAATGCTCAGTTTTTTTTCCAGTGGAAGTTGGATGTTGGCTCTGTAAGTACTGTGGTCATTTGTGACAGGAACCTGGCCATATATACATCAGTGTGCACTCTGCGCTGGCAGACCCAGTCTCCCATCGCTACAGACTTTATGCTTTTGTAAACTTCAGGCCTAAACTGTAAACTTCAGGCCTACTTTTCGTATGTATTTATCGTCTTTGTTCTGTTGTGACAATGTGTTATGTACATCACACTGTAGGAGACATCTCTCTCACTTGCATATTTTAAAAATAACTCCCAGGGCAGCCTGGTGACAACTAGTGCAAAGGTTCCCAAGTTGAAGACAGTGATCATATTTCAGCCTCACTGGCGCTTCTTCAGGCGGAAGGAGAGGACATGGGGCAAGGTCAGCTGTTTTGGCCAAGATGAGAGTAGAAAACCTGCGGACTTATTTTCCCACAAGAATGTGCTTTATTCGTATAATTTGTAGAAGTACATTATATAGCAGTTCAAATGCGAAATGACAAAGTGAAATACAGATTGGTTCCTTTCAGTACAGTACATGGGCTGCCTTACTACACTAGCTATGACAGCTTATATTTACAGTGTAGATTTAGATTTCGTGCCAAACATTCTGTGGTGCATGAGGGCTTTTACAAGTTTTCCAGCTCCTCTGTATTCTATGAATCACAGAATCACACAGTGCAGAAGAGGCCCTTCGGCCCATCGAGTCTGCACCGACACGTGAGAAACACCTGACCTATCCACCTAATCCCATTTACCAGCACTTCCCAGCAGGAAGCCAACTGCTGACTGTCAGGGCTCCTGTGTCCTATTCGTCTCCCCCCTGCAGGAAGCAGGCCTTGTTGAGAGGTGAGCCTGAGCAGTGCTGCTCCTTTGACCAATGGGGAGAAAACTCCAGGTAGACAGACTCAAGTGAGCATCTCTCTATCTTCGCCCTTTTCCATATCTCTACTGTTGCCTAGCACATCATTGCACCATATATAGTGCAGCTAACACCAGAGACATTATGGGAACTATTCTCTCCAGTACCACATCCAGTTAGTTGCACCTTGATCCAGTTTATAGCCTTCCCTGGGAACGTGCTGGACTGCAGTCCCCTTGGACAGAAGTTCCCCAGGACTTTCCTCGGTCCTGACCTAATTTTTAACTGCATCCTCTGGGATTTATGGACTCTTCACCGCAGTGAACAGTTTGCCTGGATCGTTTCCACTAATTCCCTTCACAATTCCTGATGGCTCAGGAAGATTTTACTCTTCCTGAATGGTCAAGGTTTGCAGTTGATGAGGCCTGGGTTGTGTTGTATAATATCACAGAGGGGCACGGATCAGCATCACTGTGTGATGCTTACCTTTGCTATTGTGCTTTACCAAGGATCCCACAGAGCAGTGATTGATTCCAAGATATGCTGAAGGCATCTGGCACAGTTCATAGATTCTGCAGCACTCACCCAGCTGCTGTGTGAGCTGGGGTTGACAAACTGACATCTCTTAAACGCTGACTCGATGTGAGTTCCACCGTAAGGAAGTTGTCTTCAAAGAGAGTACCTTAAAGGAGGAAAGTGAGGCAGAGAGGTGGAGAGGTTTCAGGAGGGGATTCCCCAGAGCTTGGGGCCTCGGCAACTGAAGGTACGGCCTCCAATGATGGAGTGATTAAAATTGGGGATGCACAAGAGATCGGAGTTAGATGAATGCACACATTACAGAGGGTAGTGGGACTAGAGGAGATTACAGAGTTAGGGATGGCAGGGCCAAGGCCATGGAAGGGTTTGCTGAAATCCATATAAACTACATCAACTACACTATCCTCATCTACACACTTGGTCACCTCCTCAAAAAATTCAGTCAAATTTGTTAGGCATGACCTCCCTCTGACAAAGCCATGCTGACTATCCCTGATCAAACCTTGCCTCTCCAAGTGGAGATAGATACTCTCCTTCAGAACGTTCTCCAATAGTTTCCCTACCACTGACGTGAGACTCACTGGCCTGTAGTTCCCTGGCTTATCTCTACACCCCTTCTTAAATAGCAGAACAACATTAGCTGTTCTCCAATCCTCTGGCACCTCCCCCGTGGCCAGAGAGGAATTAAAATTTTGAGCCCCTGCGATCTCCTCCCTTGCCTCCCTCAGCAGTCTGGGACACAAATCATCTGCACTTGGATACTTGTCCACTTTTAAGCCCACCAACATCTCCAATACCTCGTCACTCCCTATATCAATTTGCTTAAGAACCTCGCAGTCTCTCTCCCCGAGTTCAATATCTTCATCCTCATTCTCTTGGGTGAAGACGGAAGTGAAGTACTCATTCAACACTCTAGCGATGTCCTCTGGCTCCACCCATAGATTTCCCCCTTGGTCCCTTATGGGCCCTACTCTTTCCCTGGTTAGCCTCTTCCCATTGATATACTTATAGAATATCTTGGGATTTTCCCTATTTTTACCAGCCAGAGCTTTCTCATATCCCCTCGTTGCTCTCCTAATTGCTTTCTTAAGCTCCCCCCTGCACTTTCTGTACTCCACTAATGCCTCTGCTGATTTGTTTCCCATGTACCTGCTAAAAGCCTCTCTTTTCCTTCTCATCTTATCCTGAATATCTCTGGTCATCCATGGCTCTCTGGGTTTGTTACTCCTCCCTATCACCCTAGAGGGAACATGTTGAGCCTGTACCCTCCCCATTTCCTTTTTGAACAGCCCCCCACTGTTCCTCTGTAGATTTCCCCACAAGTAACTGTTCCCAGTCTACCTTGGCCAGATCCTGCCTTATTTTACTAAAATCCGCTTTCCCACAATCCAAAACATTTTTTTGCAACTTGTCGATTTCTTTGTCCATAACAAACTTAGACTGTACCATGTTGTGGTCACTATCACTAAAATGCTCACCCACCACCACCTCAGCCACCTGTCTGGCTTCATTCCCCAGAATTAGGTCCAGCACTGCGCTGTCCCTTGTTGGACCCTCTACATATTGACCTAAAAAGTTCTCCTCTACACATTTCAAGAAATCCACTCCATCCAAGCCCTTAACACTATGTCTATCCCAGCTAACCGGCCTATAGATTCTTGCTTTCTGCCTCCCTCATTTTTTGAATCCAAGAGTTATACTTGCTATTTTCTGCATCTTCAACAATTTGCTCAATACCACTTCTCTGGTGATTATAATTTTGTGGAGTTCCTCCCTCCCTTCCATTTCCTGATTTACAGCTATTTCTGGGATGTTACTTGTGTCATCTATGGTGAAGACGGGAGCAAAATATCTGTTTAATTCATCCGCCATCTCCCCAGAATCCCCAACGCTAAATTTGTTAACTCTTATTTAAATATCTGTAGGAGCTTGTATTATCTGTCTTTATATTATTGGCTAGCTTTCTCTCGTGCTCTAATTTTTTCCCCTTATTAATCTTTTGTCATTCTTTGCTGTTCTTTCTATTCTTTCCAATCTTCTGACCTCCCACCTGTCTTTGCATAATTATATGCGTTTTCTTTAAGTTTGATACTGTGTTTAACTTTTTAGTTAACCACGGATGGTGGGTCCTCCCCTTGGAATTTTTCTTACTCATTGGACTGTATCTATTCTGTGTAGTCTGAAATATCTCTTTAAATGTCTTCCACTGCCACAATAGCCTAGCCCTTAACCTCATTTGCCAGTTCACTTTAGCTAGCTCTGCTTTCATGCTCTCATAATTGCCCTTATTTAGTATTATAATACTAGTCTTGGACGCACTCATTTCTCCCTCAAAATGAATGTAAAATTCAATCACATGCTTGCTGCTACCTCGGAGCCTTCACTAGGAGGTCATTGATTAATCCTATCTCATTGCACATTACCAGGTCTAGTTTAACCGGCTCTCTGGTTGACTCCAGAATGTGCTGTTCTAAGAAACTATCCTGAAAATATTCTATGAACTCCTCATCTACGCAACCTTTGCCCATCTGATTTTTCCAGTCTTTCTGTAATTAAAATCCCCTGTGATTATTGCTGTAGCTTTCTGACCAGCTCCCATTATCCTCCGTGCTACTGTGTAGTTGTAATTAGGGGGCCCGTACATCATTTTATGGTTTTGGTTTTTGGGTTCGCTTTGCCTGGCGAACGCTAGCTGCGACTTTGATATTAACACATTAGGTGGTGCTTGAAACGATATAGGCAGAGAGACTGATTGACTGAACAACACTGGTAGTTTATTGGAACTAAGGACAGAGCACGAACACCATGGGCAGGTTTTTCTGGTTGGCGAGTGGGGGTGGGGCCCGCTCGCCGACGCATAAAATGACGCAGGGATGCAGCCGATTCGGCTGTGTGCCCGCCGAACTGTCAACAGCCTATTGAGGCCATTAAAAAAGTAATTAACCTGATTCATGGACTGCCCGTCCACCTTAAGGTGGCGGGCAGGCCGGGAACCCAGGCGGGCTTCGGAAAAAACATGAAACCTCATCCACCGGCGGGATGAAGTTTCATGAGAGTATTTAAATTTTTAAGAAAAGTTTCAAAAAAACTTATGGACATGTCCCAACTCATGTGACAGTGTCACATGAGGGGACATGTCAGGGAAAATTTTTAAACACGTTTATTAAAAGTTTTAAATCAGAGCCGATCTCCCTGAGACAGCATTTAGCCTCAGGGAGATCTGTGCGCTCTTTCACACGCATGCACGAAAGAGCACACTCCCGGCTGAGGGAATCCCCCCCCCCACCCAACCAAGCACACTCCCGCCCATCCCCTTCACTCATTCACCCTCCCTCACTAACTCACCCTCACACCCTCCCACCCACCCCCTCACTCTTTCGCCCTCCCACCCACTCCCTCAATCCTTTACACTCCCACCCATCCCCTCCCTCATTCACCCTCCCAACCACCTACACAGGGCTTCCTAGTGGATGTCACGCTGGGCGGGACTTAATTGGTTAAAATGGGGGCACCGATTGGAGGCGTGCCTGCCCGCGCCCGCTCCTGCATTTGCCTGCCTCCCTCATGGGGGGGAAAGTTTTTCCCCATGTGTGCTTCTTCAATCACCTCCAGCTCTAGACTTCGTTACCCAAGAAGCACGTGCTGTGTAGCAATTGGTCAATACAGTCACATGATCAACTAACTACTTTCTCTTAAAGGTACATGACACTCCACTTTACCACAGCCACTCCCACTTTTTCTTAACTTCCTGTCCTTCCTAAATGTCACATATCCTTCAATATTCGGATCCTGATCTATGTCATCCCGTACCATCAACCGATTGGGAGACTTGATTTATCATGGTACTTGCATTGAAGTGCTGCTGTATCACTGTGCAACATTTCACACAATGAACTTCCAGAGAATGAAACAACTGGGGAAAATGTATGGAAAACAATCCATTTCCCTGCATTTGACATTGTGACTTCTTCTTGAACTGTTTTTTAGGGAAAGTAGAACTATCTTGGTGACACAATAGAATTTGTTTTTCTATTCATTTTTGTGCTATTGTGTCACTGGCCAGGCCTGAATGTATCGCCAACCTCTGAAAGTGCAGTTAAAAGTCAGCTATGTTGGTGTGGGCCTGGAGTCAGGTGTACGCCAGACCCTAGAGGACGTTCGTGAGTCAGTTGGGATTTGATGATAATCTGATAGCTTCACGGTAACCTTCACTGACAGTGATCTTTATTTACCTCATTTTCAAATCAAACCGATTTCAAGTTCTCAAACTGCCCCAGGGGCAGTGGGGGAGGGTAGGGGCTGCAGGTTTGAAGTCACATTTTCCAGCCGAGTTCAATAACATGACCACGACACCACCAAAACCGAAAACAGAAAACGCTGGAAAAACTCAGCAGGTCTGACAGCAGCTATGGAGAGAGAAACAGTTAACGTTTCAAGTCCGTATGATTCTTCTTCAGATTTCCAGCATCCGCAGTATTTTGCTTCCAAGCCCTAAATTGGAGCTGCTGGAACAGCTTTATCTTGTGCCTGGCCTTGGAAGAGCTTGATCCTGACAAATGGGACCAAGAATGGAGCCGACATCTGATCTCGAACATCATAAATTCAAACACCATCTCTCTTCTCTCCCATTCCCCACAAACCCTTTGGGCTGATCAGTATGTCATATTTAAAATATTATATTTTTAAAATTCTTTCACAGGATGAGGGCTTCGCTGTCTGGGCCAATGTTTACTGACCATCCCTAGTTGCCCTTGAGAAGGTGGTGGTGAGCTGCCTTCTTGAACCACTGCAGTTCATGCGGTGTAGGTACACCCACAGTGCTGTTAGAGAAGGAATTCCAGGATTTTCATCCAGTGACAGTGAAGGACCGGCGATATATTTCCAAGTCAAGATGGTGAGTGGCTTGGAGGGAACTTCCAGGTGGTGGTGTTCCCATGTGTCTGCTGCCCTTGTCCTACAAGGCGGTGATCATGGGTTTGGAAGGTACTGTTGAAGGAGCCTTGGTGAATTGCTGCAGTGCATCTTGTAGATGGTACACACTGCTGCTACTGTGCGTCGGTGGTGATGGAGGGAGTGAATGTTTGTGGAATCAAGCGGACTGCTTTATCTTGGTGATGCCAAGCTTCTTGAGTGTTGTTGTAGCTGGACTCATCCAGGCAAGTGGGGAGTGTTCCATCACATTCCTGACTTGTGCCTTGTAGATGGTGGACAGGCTTTGGGGAGTCAGGAGGTGAGTTACTCGCTGCAGGATTCCTAGCCTCTGACCTGCTCTAGCCACAATATTTATATGGCTCGTCCAGTTCAGTTTCTGGTCAATGGTAACCCCAAGGATGTTGATAGTGGGGAATTCAGCAATGCTAATGCCATTGAACATCAAGGGACAATGATTCAATTCTCTTTTGTTGGAGATGGTCATTGCCTGGCACTTATGTGGAGTGGATGTTTCTTGCCACTTGTCAGCCCAAGCCTGAGTATTGCTCTCCCCTCCCCCATCTGTCTCCCTCTCTCCCCCCATCTGCCTGCCTCGCTCTCTCGTGCCTCCACCTACCTTTCTCCTTCTCTCATCCTCCCCCCACCGCTGTCTGCCTGTCTTCCCCTCTCATCTCCCCACCTGCCTGTCTCCCTCTCTTGTCCCCCTGTCTGGCTGTCTCCCTCCCTTCTCTTCCCTCCTCACCATCTGTCTCCATCTCCCTCCGCACCCCCATCTCTCTGTTTCCCTCCCTTCTCTTTCCCTTATCCCCACCGTCTATCTCCCTTTCTTCCCTCCCCTACCATGTGTCTCTTTCTCCCTCTCTCTCCACCCACCATCTGTGTCCGTCTCTGTCTCTCTCTCTCTCTGTCTCAGATTACTATGTCCCATCTGCTTTCCTCACTGTCTTGCTCTCTCCAGCACTTTCTGCCCCTTTCTCTCTCAATGTCTTGTACAAGTGTGAGCTTCCCTAGAATGTGGGCTCCACTAGTGTGATATGGGGAGGTGCACATAGTGCTGTGTGCAAAAGCACTGCTGTGGTCTTGGTTTATGTCATAACGTGAGATAGCATGGCTCTATTTTAATGCTGCGTATATATGGGCGTCAATTAAAATTCTGACAGACACATTCTCAGTCTTTGCTGATATTTTAATGACATTTTCATGAATGCAGAACAACAGAAAGTCACCAGAATATCACACAGAACTCTTTCCCCTTGTGCCTGACCCAACTCCAACCATGCAGCCCGCTTGAATACGGAGTCAATAACTCTTCTGTTCAGCTGTATGGAGAATGGTAAACAATCAAAGTTGCACCATTTCCCAGTAAGGACCAAAACAGTCTTTAAACTCCGCAGTTGTGCTTTGTTTTGATGCCCTGGCTGGGGTGTGGGTGGGCTGGGGGCAGGTTGGGTGTGGGAAAATGGTGGGGTTACCTGGGATGTGAGAAACTGTGACGTGCATGTCACCTGCGCTGAGGTATCGAGGTTTACTGGAAATTTCTATTTTTGTTTCCCTGTTCCAGTTAGGTTGAGAGGGGACCTGATAGAAGTGTATGAGATTATGAGGGGCATGGATAGGGTGGATAGGAAGGCATTTTTCCATTAGTAGAGAGGTCAATAACCAGGGGGCATAGATTTAAGGTAAGAGGTAAAGGCTAAGAGGGGAGTTGAGGAGAAACTTTTTCATCCAGAGGGTGGTGGGAGTCTGGAACTCACTGCCTGAAAGGGTGGTTGAGTCAGAAACTCTCGTAATATTTAAGGAGTATTTAGTTATTCGCTTGCGTTGCCATAGCCTCCAGGGATATGTGCCAAGTGCTGGAAAATGGGATTAGTGTAGTCAGATCTTTGTTGACTGGCACAGACACAATGGGCCGAATGGCCTCCTTCTGTGCTGCTATCAGTCTGTGAGTCTATTCCAGTTGCTGTTTTGATAGACTGGTTAGCAACACTGGAGGAGTCAATCCCATTTTGGCATCCTAATCTGCTCCTGCTCCTATTTCTTGTGTTCAACCCCATTCTGCCAGATGTGACAGTGACCATGGTAAATTACTCCCCTTCATCCTTCTCGATCTGTTTGCAGCCTTTGCAGACAATTGATCATATCCCTCTCCCACAGCATTCAGCCGGGTGGGACTACCATCGCCCGCTTTCGTTCCTATTTATCCAGTTGTCGGAATAAAGTCTTCTGCAGTCAGTTCTCTTCCTGCTCCCAAACAGTTACCTTTGGAGTCTCTGAAGGGTCTATCCTTTGTTCCTCTCTATTTCTCACCTGCTGAACTGCCTTTTCACAACATTATCAGATTCCACATGTACACTGATGATCCCCAGGTCCACCTCACCATCATCTTTGTCACCATCCACCGTTCCCAGAATTGTCAGACCACTTATCCAGCACTGGCTGAGCAGAAGCTTTCTTCAGTCAAACAGTTCAACACCGTTATCTTTGCCTCCTCCCCCCACCCTCACAATGCCCACTGCTCCAAACTCCATTCACTAAGCTCCAGTTCACTACCCCCGTTGCATAGCACTTGATTTTTTTTTTTAATTATCTTTCCTTTGTCTTGAGGTGTCCAGCCCCTAATGTCTGGGATTCCATCCATAAATGATGGTGCCTCTCTACCTCCCTCTCCTCCTTTTAAGATTCTTCTTAAAACCTACGGCTTGGAGCAAGCTTTTGGTCACCTGCCCTAACATCTTAAGTGGCTCTGTATCAAATTGTGTTGAGTTTTGCTCCTGTGAAGTGCCTTCAAACTTCTTGCCACGTTAAGGACGCGATAGAAGTTGTTGCCATCACAAGGTCTTGTACCTTAATTGAAGTTTCCCCCCATAATTCAGACATAACCTCTGTACTTTTTTAAAAACAACGGACACAGAAAAATTCAACCCTAACCTTTTTATGTTTTACTCATCCATGGGATGTGGGCATCACTGGCAAGGCCAGCATTTGTTGCCCATCCCTAATTGCCCTTGAACTGAGTGGCTTATTGGCCATTTCAGAGGGCAGTTAAGAGTCAACCACATTGCTGTGGGTTTGGGGTCACATGTAGGCCAAACTGGGTAAAGACAGCAGATTTCCTTCTCTAAAGGGCATTAGTGAACCAGATGGGTTTTTACAACAATCGACAATGGTTTCATGGTCACCATTACTGAGACTAGCTTTATATTCAGCCATTTATTAATTGAATTTAAATTCCACCAGCCACAGTGGTGATATTTGAACCTATTCCCCAGGGCATTAGTCTGGGCCTCTGGGTTACTAGTCCAGTGACATGACCACTATGCCAACATCTCCTCAGGGCAGCTGGGTCACCATTCACCTGCCCTCGATTTGACTAAAATTATCACATCAAATAAGGAGACTAGCAACATTTCATGAAAGGATGAAAGGACCTGTGATGTGTGTAGTGAAAGTCACCTGGTGTTGGGTTGTTTGTCTCTTTTATGCCTTTGTGACTTGGCTTTTCCAACAACGGCCTTCAATGGTCTGTTCTACTGTGCTTGAATTCACACCAGATCCCGTTCACCCTGTGTTCGCTGACCTACACCGTTTCCTGGTCCGGCCATGGCTTGTTTTTAATCTCATCCTGGTTTTCAAACTCCTCTCTGGCTTTCCTCCTCCCTGTCTCTGTAACCTTCTCCAGCCCCACAACTTTCTGATGTATCTGCTCTCCTCCAATTCTGGCAACTTGAGCATCTCTGATTTAAAATCACTGCTCCATTGCGGTTGTGTTTTCAGCTGCTGCGGTCTGAAGCTCTGGAATACTCTCCAAACATCTCTTCACCCCTCCAGCTCTCTTTCCTCCTTTAAGACGCTCTTTAAAACCCACCTCTTCAACCAAGCTTTTGGTCATCTTCTCTAATATCTCCTTATGTGGCTCGGGTCATACTTTGTGTTATAATACTCCTGTGAAGCACCATGGAATGTTTTATTCTGTTAAAGCTGCTATAGAAATAGAAGTTGTTCAGAGGCTGTGATGTTAGCTTCAGTTGGGAAGGGGTGATCGCTTGCCATTTTAACACTCCACCCTGTTCTCTTGACCACATGTCTGTCCTTGGCTTGCTGCATTGTTCCAGTGAAGCCCAACGCAAACTGGAGGAACAGCACCTCATCTTCCGACTAGGCACTTTACAGCCTTCCGGGCTGAATATTGAATTCAACAACTTTAGATCTTAAACTCCCCCTCCCCCCATCCCCACCCCGTTTCTCCCCCCCCCCCACCCCCCCTTTTTTCAATAATTTATTTGGATTCTTCTTTCCCTACCTATTTCCATTATTTTTAAATCTAAAACTAAAACCTTGTTAGTCTGTCCACCCCACCCCCACTAGAGCTGTACTTTGAGTATCCTGTCTTCCATTCTTAATTAGCACTTTTCTTAGACAAATATCACCACCTTCAACACCTCTTTGATCCTTTTGTCTGTGACATCTTTTGATTATCTGCTCCTATCACTGCTCATCTCCACAATCACCACACCCTCAACTTCTCTCTTCCCCCCCCCCCCCCCCCCCCCCCCCCCCCCCACCACACCTTAAACCAGTTTATATTTCTCCCTTCTCCTAACTATGCTTCAGTTCTGCCGAAGGGCCATGAAGGCTCGAAACGTTAACTGATTTCTCCTCCGCCGATGCTGCCAGACCTGCTGACTTTTTCCAGGTAATTCTGTTTTTGTTAAGGGGTGATAGTGCGCTGGACTAATTAAAGCTGGATATTTTCATCACAACCTCTTCCACCAATGACGTGTGCACAGATTTAGTTTGCTACGGTCTGACAGTTGGTTCCAGGCTCTCAGGTTGACTGTAAATACACGGCTTCTTTAGAAACATCACCTGGCCCTCTGATGTCCGACATTCCAAAGCACTTTACCACTTGTTGAAGTTGGATCTAGCTTGTAATGTGGGAGACAGTTTGCTGCACTATAAGCTCCCACAAACAATGTGACCAGATAATGTATTTCAAACTTTTTTTATTCTTTCCTAGGATGTGGGTGTCGCTGGCTGGGCCAGCATTTATTGCCCTTGAGAAGGTGGTGCTGGTGAGCTGCCCTCTTGAACCGTTACAGTCCATGTGGTGTAGGTGCACCCACAGTGGAAGCCATAACCTAGCACAAAGGAAGATGGTTGTGGTTGTCGGAGTTCAGTCATCTCAGTTCCAGGACATCATTGCAGGAAACTGTTGACTGTTGACTGCTGTTCTTCCTTGAACAGAGGCCCGAACAATCCCCATCCACCACTACTCTCCTCTGTTTGGCTGAACTTGTCCTCTCACTGAACAATTTCTCCTTAAACTTGTTTCACTTGCTCCAAATAAAAGGTGTGGCTATGGGTACCCGCATGGGCCCCAGTTATGCCTGTCTCTTTATGGGGTATGTGGAACATTCCTTGTTTCAGTCCTACTCAGGCCCCCTCCCACAACTCTTTCTCCAGTACATTGTTGACTGCTTCAGTGCCGCTTCATGCTCTCGTCTAGACCTGGAAAAATTTATAAATTTTGTTTCCAATTTCCACCCCTCCATCATTTTCACATGGTCCATCTCTGACACTTCCCTTCCCTTCCTTGACCTCTCTGTCTCAATTTCTGGTAATAGACTGTCCACCAATATTCATTACAAGCCTACCGACTCCCACAGCTACCTCGACTACAGCTCCTCACACCCCGCTTCCTGTAAGGACTCCATCCCATTCTCTCAGTTCCTTCGCCTCCGTCGCATCTGTTCCGATGATGCCACTTTCAAAAACAGTTCATCTGACATGTCTTTCTTCTTCCTTAACCGAGGTTTTCCACCCACAGTGGTTGACAGGGCCCTCAACCGAGTCCGGCCCATCTCCCATGAATCTGCCCTCACACCTTCCTCTCCCTCCCAGAACTATGATAGGGTCCCCCTTGTCCTCACCTATCACCCCACCAGCCTCCGCATTCAAAGGATCATCCTCCGTCCTCCGCCATTTCCGCCGCCTCCGGCAGCATTCAATAGGGAACCGTTCCCTCCGGGACACCCTGGTCCGCTCCTCCATCACCCCCTACACCTCAACCCCCTCCCACGGCACCTTCCCATGCAACCGCAAAAGGTGCAACACCTGCCTCTTTATTTCCCCTCTCCTCACCGTCCAAGGGCCCAAGCACTCCTTTCAAGTGAAGCAGCATTTCACTTGCACTTCCCTCAATTTAGTCTACTGCTTTCGCTGCTCCCAATGCGGTTTCCTCTACAAACGCAGACTGGGTGACCTCTTTGCAGAACACCTTCGGTCTGTCCACAAGCATGACCCAGACCTCGCTGTCGCTTGCCATTTCAACATACCACCCTGCTCTCATGCCCACATGTCTGTCCTTGGCCTGCTGCAACGTTCCAGTGAAGCTCAACGCAAACTGGAGGAACAGCACCTCATCTTCCAACTAGGCACTTTACAGCCTTCTGGACTGAATATTGAGTTCAACAACTTCAGATCATGAACTCTCTCCTCCTTCCTCACCCCTTTTTGATCGCCTTTTTTCGAACAATTATTAAATATATTTAAATATATTTTTTCTTTCCCCACCTATTTCTATTATTATTTTTTAAATTTATTTCCACCCATTGTTTTATTCCCACCTTTTAGCCTATTTCGATTCCCTCACCCCCAATCGGGCCATCTGTCACTTGCTCATCCTGCTTTCTACTCTTAATGTCACCATGAGCACCTCCTTTAGCCAGTATCACCACCATCAACACCCTTTTGTCCTTGTTTATGACATCTTTTGCAATCTCTCCTTTGCCTCCGCCTATCACTGGCCTTCTATCCAGTTTCACCTGTCCCACCCCCCTTAAACAGCTTATGTTTCACCACATTTCTATTTCTCTTTAGTTCTGATGAAGTCATACAGACTCGAAACATTAACTCTGTCTTCCTCTCCACAGATGCTGTCAGACCTGCTGAATTTTTCCAGCAATTTTTGTTTTTGTTTCAGATTTCCAGCATCCGCAGTATTTTATCTTTATGTCACTGCAGGAGTTCCTCAGGGTAGTGTCTTCAGCCCAGCCATCTTCAGCTGCTTCATCAATGACCTTCCTTCCATCACAAGGTCAGAAGTGGGGATGTTCACTGATGATTGCACAATGTTCAGCGCCATTCACAACTCCTCAGATACTGAAGCTGTCCATGCCCAAATGCAGCAACATCTGGACGATATCCAGACTTGGGCTGACAAGTGGCAAGTAACATTTGCGCCACACACGTGTCAGGCAATGGCCATTTCCAGCAAGAGAGAATCTAACCATCGCCCCTTGATGTTCAATGACATTACCATCACTGAATGTCCCACTATCAACATCCTGGGGGTTACCATTGACCAGAAACTGAACTGGACTAGCCATATAAATACTGTGGCTACAAGAGCAGGTCAGAGGCTAGGAATCCTGCGGCGAGTAACTCACCACCTGACTCCCCAAATCCTGTCTACCATCTACAAGGCACAAATCAGGAGTACTTGTCTGGATGAGTACAGCTCCCACAACACTCAAGAAGCTTGACACCATCCAGGACAAAGCAGCCCGCTTGATTGGCACCACATCCACAAACATTCACTCCCTCCACCACCGACGCACAGTAGCAGCAGTGTGCAACATCTACAAGATGCACTGCAGGAATTCACTAAGGCTCCTTAGACAGTACCTTTCAAATCCACGACCACTATAATCTAGAAGGACAAGGGCAGCAGACACATGGGAACACCACCACCTGGAAGTTCCCCTCCAAGTCACTCACCATCCTGACTAGGAAATATATCACCGTTCCTTAACTGTTGCTGAATCAAAATCCAGGAACTTCCTTCCTAACAGCACTGTGGGTGTACCTACGCCACAGGAACTGCAGTGGTTCAAGAAGGCAGCTCACCACCACCTTCTCAAGGGCAATTAGAGATGGGCAATAAATGCTGGCCCGGCCAGTGAATCCCGTGAATGAATTAAAAAAATGCTGGGATATGCAAACAATGCATTAAAAATCTCGGTTGAGAACAGAGACATTTGTTAATTGGAGATCTGAAACCCAGGTACTTTGTAAAAGGTCACAGTTTTTAAAAAAGTGATTTGGTTAAGCAACGATCAAAGAACATGATAACACTCAGTCATATTAAAGAAATTAAAACTACAATGAACACAGTTACTTACACTCTAGACTGAACTTATCAACTCTACTTTCTTTCCACACTCATTTGACACTCTCTCCCTCTCTCTCACACACTTTCTCACTCTCTCTCACTCACTCTCACACTCTCACTATCTCTCACTGTCTCACTCTTTCTCTCTCTCACACACACACTCATACACAGTCTCTCTCACTCACACACTTTTGCACCCTCTCTCTCGCACATTTTCTCTCTCTTGCACACTCTCACTCTCATGCACACTCCCTCTCGTGCGCACATTGTTTCTCTCGCACAGTCTCTCTCTCTCTGGCACACTCATTCGCACACAATCCCTCTCGCGCGCACACTCCCTCTCTTTCCCACACATGCTCTCTCCTGCGCTCTCGCAAACTCACTCTCTTGCACACTTTCGCTCACTTTCTCTCGCACACTCACACTCTCGCGCACACTCTCTCTCCCACATGTCCTCTCCCTCACATTCTCTTGCGCACGCACTCTCATGCGCACTCTCTCTCCCATGCAATCTCTCACTCACTCGCTCTATCTCTCCTGTACACACACTTTCACACTCTCTCTTGCATACACAAAAAGGGATAGCCCTCCATTTTAAAGATGGTGAAGGGATCTCCCTCCATTTTAAAAGCGGAGACCAGATATGTCACAGGATATTGCTGTTTATACCCAGGCATGTTTACAAAATTTTTTAACCTTTTTCCTTTTCTCCAGCAGATAAGCTTGCTTTTAAATTGAACTCTACTTCACAGGAGAATCACTCATTTTAATCTTATAACTCCTCATTTATAGCTGGATTCTCTTATAACTTCATACTTATAGTTGTATTCCTTCACAAGTTTAAAGAGGCCTTTACTCTAATAAACCTCATGCTGTACCTGTCCTGGGAGTGTTTGATGGGGATGGTGTAGAGAGAGCTTTACTCTGTATCTAACCCTGTGCTGTACCTATCCTGGGAGTGTTTGATGGGGGCAGTGTAGAGGGAGCTTTACCCTGTATCTAACCCCATGCTGTACCTGTCCTGGGAGTGTTTGCTGGGGACGGTGTAGAAAGAGCTTTACTCCATATCTAACCCTGTGCTGCACTTTGGACTGTTTGATCTGGACCATGTAATGGGAGATTTACTGTCTATCTGAACTGATACTGTGCAGGCACATGCACGCGCACACATACACACACACAGACATAATACACAGAAATATGCTGAGTCACTGGCTGATATTTAAATCTAAGATTGACTTTATCCTCACGTGTCTGAAAGCACATCCATAATAAAATGTACAGGTATTTCACAGCTGGATTCATGCAATGCATTTCGAAATGCTGCAAATGTTGTTAAACTCAGTACACAGGGTACCTTCATGTTATAATGTAATTCTGATAACTTTCATCCCACAGGGTCAAAATTTCTGTCTGATGTGATTGAATCATAAGTTCAAACACTTCCGTTTCACTGTTTAAAATAACCAGTCAATTTCCTGGGAAAGTTTTCTAATCTTAAAGTTTCAGTTTGGAGCTCAGAATCTAGTTTCTACAGTCAAGTGTTAACAATTGCATTGAGAAATAATACAAGCAGTTTCAGTTCAGACATTCCTACATTCTGGAAATGTGTGTGATCTTTTCAGAGGTAGGAAATGGGATTGATGAATAAAGGTGCAGTTTTTATGTTAATTGCATTGGATTGTTCATTGCAGTTTCACAGGAGTTTACAGTTTCATGAGAAAGGAATGATTAACCAATGTCTACATTTCAAATCCTTCAGACAAGTGAAAAAGCAAGAGAAAAAGAGAATATACAAAAGCTGAGACAGGCAGGTAACTGTATGAGGAAGGTCTCCATGTTTTACTGTGAAGTCCTGAGCTAATGCTTGAAATAAACAAGAGTTTCAATTCCACACTGGGATGCTGTGCAATTTGAGTTCTGTTTTTCCGAACAAAAATAAAAATCTGCAATTAAAAATTCCTGGGACAGAGCAGAGGGAGTTTTATTCTGTATCGAGCCCCACAATGTGTTTGGGTTGGGAGTGTTTGATGAACAGTGTCGTCGAAGCTTCACACTGAAACACTGGGATTTAGCTTACAGGGTGATTTGATCAAACGTTTCAAGATAATAATGGAAAGGGAGAAGGTTGATAAAGAGCAACTTTTTCTGTTGGGGAGTCTAGGACTTGGGGATATTGCATTTTAGACTATGTTTAGAATTTTAGACTTTTAGGAGTGAAATTAAGAAATTCTTTGCCACATCAGGTATGGTATTAGTTTGGAACAATCTTCTGCAAACGGTAATTGATGTCAAGTCATTTGCTAATGTTTAAATGTGAGGCTGATAGATTTTTGTTAGCCAAAGGTGTGAAGCGACATAGAGTTAGATCACAGAGCAGCCACAGCCTCATTGAATGTCAGAGCAGGGCAGTCAGATTAAATGGAATCCTCCTCTATCCATGTGCTAAGACCAATATCCTTCTTTCACTCTCTGCCTCTCGGTCCCCCTCTCGATCTGTGCCTCTCTCTTTTTCACACTCGCTCGATCTGAGTCTTCTCTTAGTCACTCCCTGTTTCCCCCTCTCTCTCCCTCTGAGAATCTGTAAAGAAAAAATTCAGAAACATCAGTCAGCCATTTTAGGTTTGTTCACAGTGGCCATTTAATGTGAGCACAGCACTGAGACATTTATGACACAGTTGACTCCTCACTAAGGTAACGTTAGTGCTTTAAAAGTGACAGAGGCACAGCTACGCAGACGCAAACGATGATTGTATTCTCTGGAATTTTGAAGGATCAGAGACAATTTGATCAAAGTTTTCAGGAGAATAATGGATATGGTAGATTGCGAGAAAGGCTTCTTGCTGGTTGTGGAGTCTAGGACTGGGATCATAGTCAAAAAATATAACAATAGTCTGAAATCCTTTCAAAAGTGACATTAAGAAAAACTTATTCACACAAGGGGTGGTAGAAGGTTGGAGCTGTCTTCATAAATGACCCCTCCCTATCTCCACCAATCCCACCTTCCTCTGATATCAGTTTTCCTTTCATTCTGGCTCCTTGAGAATCCCAATTTTAATTGTTTCACCATTGCTGGCTGTGCCTTCAACTGCCTGGGCTCTAACTCTGGAATTCCTTCCCTAAACCTCTCTGTTTTAATACCTCCCTTTCCTTCATTAAGACACTTCCTAAAACCAACCCCTTTTGATCAAACCTTTGGGCACATGCCCCTACACTCCCCTGTGGCTCGGGGTTAAATTTTTCACAATACGGCTCCTGTGAAGCATCTTGGGACAATTCCGTCTGGAGAGAGCGGAAGGGAAAGGCTGAGTGGATTTGTGATGAACAGGGTTTTCTTTTATTCACAAACTGTACTTGAAGCAAGTGTGTGTAGATTTAAATAATAGTGATCAGAAAAGGGCTCCAGCACTGGAGGAGGCTATTCGGCCCATCCAGGTATACTGGCTCTTTTGAAGAGTAATTCAGTTAGTCTCACTCTCCCACTTTTTACCCCATAATCCTGCATGTCATTCTCATTCAATGATTTATTCGATTCTCCTTTTGAAGGATCCTATTGAATTATTACCCACCTGCCTGGCAGATATTGCATTATATATTTGTGTTCTGAGGGATTTGGGTGTCCTTGCGCACAAATCACACAGACAGTTAACATACAGGTACAGCTAACCAGGAGGAAGGTAAACGAAGTGTTGGCCTTTATTGCAAAGGAGTTGGAGGACAAGTGTAAGGAAGTCTTGCTGCAAGTGCTTTTCTGAGACCACACCTGGAATACTGAGAAGAGTTTTCATCCCCAGACCTAAGGAAAGATAAAGTTGCCTCAGAAGCTGAGCAACAAAGGTTCACAAGATAATGGCGGAGCAGGTTCAAGGGGTTTCATTGCCGAGTGCGGCTACTGGGAGGGGGCCAGAGAGAATGGGAGAGACAGAGAAGGAATGGGAGAGGGAGAGACCAAAAGAGGAAGAGATTGGGATGGTGAATGATGGTCAATGTTCCCGTTTGGTGCAGCAGCCTGAAAGTAGTAGCACACAGTCCCTGCTCTGTGATAAATATCTGCCACCCTCTCTCTCAGAAGACACAGATTTAAAGTTAGTGCAGAGACACTGTCTATCTACTCTGTCTAGACCTCTCATGATCTTGAATCTCTCTCTCTTCAGGTACCATGTCCTAAGAGGGCCTTGGCCTTCCATGTCTTGCTCCATGGTTCTGCTTGGCAAGGTACTGCAGTGGTTTGCCGTTGCCTTCTGCAGGTTCTGGTTAACCAGGAGACTCTCCCACTCTTACCTCCTGCCATCAGACACATTGGAAGAATTTCCAGGCTGATAATCAATCATGCGCCGCCATATGAACACACTCGACCTCTCCCTCCAGTAGCACCGCTGCACCCTATTTCTAAGCTGCGCGTGCCCCCAGTTTCATTTTATTCTTCGTCTCATCCGACGCCTCAACAAGAAACTTTGTCTCTTTCTTTCAGGTGCAAAGGAACGCAAACTCCAACAACTCATCGACACCAACACCCATCCAGGACCCACCACCCCTGCCTGTCCCTCTGTCCCCATCCCGTCTTCCAATCCCAGCCCCGGCCGTGTATTCACCATACCCCCTGACCTTCCCCTCTCCGATGCTGAACGTTCAGTGCTCAGCAAAGGACTTAGTTTCATACCCTTACGCCCTCATCTCAATGAATTTTGGGCTCGGCATGATGCTGAACTCCTCTTCCGCCGCCTTCGTCTCCGTGCTCACTTCTTTGGGCAGGAGTGCTCTCCCCGTTCAACGGATCCATTTACCCACCTCCAATATTCTCCCTCCACCTGGACCCCTCCCTCTGGATTCTTACCTTCTCTTGATCTTTTCATTGAGAACTGTCGGCGTGACATTAGTCGTCTCAATTTCTCTGCTCCTCTCACCCACTCTAACCTGTCTCTCTCTGAACTTGCTGCACTCTGTTCTCTCAGTTCCAACCCTGACATTGTTATCAAACCTGCTGACAAGAGTGGTGCTGTTGTTGTCTGGCGCACTGACCTCTACCTCGCAGAGGCTGAGCGTCAACTCGCAGACACTTCCTCCTACCTCCCCCTGGACCATGACCCCACCACTGAACATCAAGCCATTGTTTCCAGGGCTGTTACTGACCTCATCTCCTCTGGAGATCATCCTTCCACAGCTTCCAACCTCATAGTCTCCCAACCTCGGACAGCCCGCTTCTACCTCCTACCCAAAACCCACAAACAGGACTGTCCCGGTAGACCGATCATGTCTGCCTGTTCCTGCCCCACGGAACTCATTTCTTGCTATCTTGACTCCATTCTCTCTCCCCTTGTGCAGTCCCTTCCCACCTCCGTGATTCCTCTGACACCCTACATCATATCAACAATTTCCAGTTCCCTGGCCCCAACCGCCTCCTCTTCACCATGGACGTCCAATCCCTCTACACCTCCATCCCCCATCGGGATGGTCAGATGGCTCTCCGCTTCTTCCTTGAACAGAGGCCCGAACAATCACCATCCCACCATCACTCTCCTCCGTAACAAAAACAGAATTACCTGGAAAAACTCAGCAGGTCTGGCAGCATCGGTGGAGAAGAAGTCAGTTGAAATCAGCTTCTTCCTTGAACAGAGGCCCGAACAATCCCCATCCACCACTACTCTCCTCCATCTGGCTGAACTTGTTCTCACACTGAACAATTTCTCCTTTAACTCCTCTCACTTCCTCCAAATAAAAGGTGTGGCAATGGGTACCCGCATGGGCCCCAGCTATGCCTGTCTCTTTATGGGGTATGTGGAACATTCCTTATTCCAGTCCTACTCCGGCCCCCTCCCACAACTCTTTCTCCGGTACATCGATGATTACTTCGGTGCTGCTTCATGCTCTCATCGGGACCTGGAAAAATTTATTAATTTTGCTTCCAATCTCCACCCCTCCATCATTTTCACATGGTCCATCTCTGACACTTCTCTTCCCTTCCTTGACCTCTCTGTCTCAATTTCTGATGATAGACTCTCCACCAATATCCATTACAAGCCTACCGACTCCCACAGCTACCTCGACTACAGCTCCTCACACCCCGCTTCCTGTAAGGATTCCATCCCATTCTCTCAGTTCCTTCGCCTCCGTCGCATCTGTTCTGATGACGCTACCTTCAAAAACAGCTCCTCTGACATGTTCTCCTTCATCCTTAACCGAGGTTTTCCACCCACGGTCGTTGACAGGGCCCTCAACCGTGTCCGGCCCATATCCCGCGCATCCACCCTCACGCCTTCTCCTCCTTCCCAGAAACATGATAAGGTCCCCCTTGTCCTCACTTATCACCCCACCAGCCTCCGCATTCAAAGGATCATCCTCCGCCATTTCCGCCAACTCCAGCATGATGCCACCACCAAACACATCTTCCCTTCACCCCCCCTGACGGCATTCCGTAGGGATCGTTCCCTCCGGGACACCCTGGTCCACTCCTCCATCACCCCCTACTCCTCAACCCCCACCTATGGCACCTCCCCATGCCCACGCAGAAGATGCAACACCTGCCCCTTCACTTCCTCTCTCCTCACCGTCCAAGGGCCCAAACACTCCTTTCAAGTGAAGCAGCATTTCACTTGCATTTCCCCTAACTTAGTCTACTGCATTCATTGCTCCCAATGCGGTCTCCTCTACATTGGAGAGACCAAACGCAAACTGGGCGACCGCTTTGCAGAACACCTGCGGTCTGTCCGCAAGAAAGACCCAAACCTCCCTGTCGCTTGCCATTTTAACACTCCACCCTGTTCTCTTGCCCACATGTCTGTCCTTGGCTTGCTGCATTGTTCCAGTGAAGCTCAACGCAAACTGGAGGAACAGCACCTCATCTTCCGACGAGGCACTTTACAGCCTTCCGGGCTGAATATTGAATTCAACAACTTTAGATCTTAAACTCCCCCTCCCCCCATCCCCACCTCGTTTCTCCCCCCTCCCTTTTTTTTCAATAATTTATATAGATTCTTCTTTTCCCACCTATTTCCATTATTTTTAAATCTAAAACTAAAACTTTGTTAGTCTTTCCACCCCACCCCCACTAGAGCTGTACCTTGAGTATCCTGTCTTCCATTCTTAATTAGCACTTTTCTTAGACAATATCACCACCTTCAACACCTCTTTGATCCTTTTGTCTGTGACATCTTTTGATTATCTGCTCCTATCACTGCTTATCTCCACAATCATCCCACCCTCAACTTCTCTCTCCCCCTGCCCCCCCACCTTAGACCAGCTTATATTTCACCTTTCTCCTAACTATACTCAGTTCTGCCGAAGGGTCATGAAGACTCGAAACGTTAACTGATTTCTTCTCCACCGATGCTGCCAGACCTGCTGAGTTTTTCCAGGTAATTCTGTTTTTGTTTTGGATTTCCAGCATCCGCAGTAGCTTTTAGCTTTTTGTTTTTATCACTCTCCTCCGTCTGGCTGAACTTGTTCTCACACTGAACAATTTCTCCTTAAACTCCTCTCACTTCCTCCAAATAAAAGGTACCCGCATGGGCCCCAGTTATGCCTGTCACTTTATGGGGTATGTGGAACATTCCTTGTTCTAGTCCTACTCCCACCCCCTCCCACAACTCTTTCTCCGGTACATCGATGACTGCTTCGGTGCTGCTTCTTGCTCTCGTCGGGACCTGGAAAAATTTATAAATTTTGTTTCCAATTTCCACCCCTCCATCATTTTCACATGGTCCATCTCTGACACTTCCCTTCCCTTCCATGACCTCTCTGTTTCAATTTCTGGTGATAGACTGTCTACCAATATTCATTACAAGCCTACCGACTCCCACAGCTACCTCGACTACAGCTCCTCACAGCCCACTTCCTGTAAGGACTCCATCCCATTCTCTCAGTTCCTTTGCCTCCATCGCATCTGTTCTGATGATGCCACTTTCAAAAACAGTTCTTCTGGCATGTCTTCCTTCTTCCTTAACTGAGGTTTTCCACCCACGGTGGTTGACAGGGCCCTCAACCGTGTCCGGCCCATCTCCCGCGCATCCGCCCTCACACCTTCCTCTCCCTCCCTGAACCATGATAGGGTACCCCTTGTCCTCACTTATCATCCCACCAGCCTCCGCATTCAAAGGATCATCCTCCCCCATTTCCACCAACTCCAGCATGATGCCACCACCAAACACATCTCCCCTTCACCCCCCCTGGTGGCATTCTGCAGGGATCATTCCTTCCGTGACACCCTGGTCCACTCCTCCATCACCCCCTACACCTCAACCCCCTCCCACGGCACCTTCCCATGCAACCGCAGAAGTTGCAACACCTGCCCCTTTACTTCCCCTCTCCTCACCGTCCAAGGGCCCAAACACTCCTTTCAAGTGAAGCAGCATTTCACTTGCACTTCAATTTAGTCTACTGCATTCGTTGCTCCCAATGTGGTTTCCTCTACATTGGAGAGACCAAACGCAGACTGGGTGACCGCTTTGCAGAATACCTTCAGTCTGCCCGCAAGCATGACCCAGACCTCCCTGTCGCTTGCCATTTCAACACTCCACCCTGCTCTCATGCCCACATGTCCATCCTTGGCCTGCTGCAATGTTCCAGTGAAGCTCAACGCAAACTGGAGGAACAGCACCTCATCTTCCGACTAGGCACTTTACAGCCTTCTGGACTGAATATTGAGTTCCACAATTTTAGATCATGAACTCTCTCCTCCATCCCCAACCCCTTTCCGATCCCCCCCCTTTTTTCCCAATAATTTATATAGATTTTTCTTTTCCCACCTATTTCCATTATTTTTAAATGTATTTCCATCCATTGTTTTATCTCTACCTTTTAGCCTATTTCGATCCCTTCCCTTCACCCCACCCCACCCTCACTAGGGCTATCTGTACCTTGCTCGTCCTGCTTTCTACCCTTAATTAGCACATTCCTTAGATAATATCACCACCGCCAACACCTCTTTGTCCTTTTGTCTATGACATATTTTGGCAATCTCCACCTATCACTGGCCCTCTATCCAGCTCTACCTGTCCCACCGCGCCCACCCCCACCCCCCCTGCTTAAACCAGCTTATATTTCACCTCTTTTCTATTTTTACTTAGTTCTGTGGAAGAGTCGTACGGACTTGAAACGTTAACTGTGTTCCTCTCCGCAAATGCTGCCAGACCTGCTGAGTTTTTCCAGGTATTTTTATTTTTGTTTTGGATTTCCAGCATCCGCAGTTTTTTGCTTTTATGATAATCAACCTGTTTGGCCACGTTATGAATACACCTTCCATGGCCATCTAGTGCTGGAGTGCGACTCGAATCCGGAGCCACTGGCTCAGAGGTAGGGACACGACACAGTGTATCACAAAACCCTCACCACGGTCTTGTATTTCTCAGATAAAAGCAAAATACTGCGGATGCTGGAAATCTAGAACAATAACAAAAATATCTGGAAAAACTCAGCAGGTCTGACAGCATCTGCGGGGAGGGATACAATTGATGTTTCAAGTCCATATAGTTCATTAGAGCTAAGACATATAGAAACGAGATGAAATATATGCTGTTAGAGGGGGGTGGGACAGGTAGAGCTCAATAGGGGGCAGTGATAGGTGGAGGCCAAGAAGAGACTGCCAAAGATGTCATAGACAAAAGGACAAAGGGGTGTTGACAGCAGTGATATTATCTAAAGGATGTGCTAATAAGGACATTAAGGGTAGCAAGCAGGACAAGCTAGTGGCAGATGGCCCTAGTGTGGATGGGGTGGGGGGAAGGGATCGAAATGGGCTAAAGGCTTCCAATTTCCACCCCTCCATCGTTTTCATGTGGTCCATCACTGACACTTCCCTTCCCTTCCTTGACCTCTCTGTCTCAATTCCTGATGATAGACTGTCCACTAATATTCATTATAAGCCTATCGACTCCCACAGCTACCTCAGCTACAGCTCCTCAGACCCTGCTTCCTGTGAGGACTCCATCCCATTCTCTCACTATCTTCGCCTCCGTCACATCTGTTCTGATGATGCGACTTTCCAGAACAGTTCCTCTGACCTGTCTTCCTTCTTCCTTAACTGAGGTTTTCCACCACGGCGGTTGACAGGGCCCTCAACCGTGTCCGGCCCATCTCCTGCGCATCCGCCCTCACACCTTCCCCTCCCTCCCAGAACCACGATAGGGTCCCCCTTGTCCACACTTATCATCCCACCAGCCTCCGCGTTCAAAGGATCATCCTCCGCCATTTCCGCCAACTCCAGCATGATGCCACCACCAAACACATCTTCCCTTCACCCCCCCTGACGGCTTTCCGCAGGTACCGTTCCCTCCGAGACACCCAAGTCCACTCCTCCATCACCCCCAACACCTCAAGGCCCACCCACGGCACCTTCTCATGCAACCGCAGAAGGTCCAACACCTGCCCCTTTACTTCCCCCCTCCTCACCGTCCAAGGGCCCAAACACTGCTTTCAAGTGAAGCAGCGCATCACTTGCACTTCCCTCAATTTTGTCTACTGCATTCGCTGCTCCCAATGCGGTCTCCTCTACATTGGAGAGACCAAATGCAGACTGGGTGACCGCTTTGCGGACCATCTTCGGTCTGTCCGCAAGCATGACCCAGACCTCCCTGTCTCTTGCCATTTCAACACTCCACCCTGCTGTCATGCCCACATGTCCATCCTTGGCCTGCTGCAATGTTCCAGTGAAGCTCAACGCAAACTGGAGGAACAACACCTCATCTTCCTACTAGGCACTTTACAGTCTTCCGGACTTAATATTGAGTTCAACAATTTCAGATCATGAACTCTCTCCTCCATCCCCACCCCCTTTCCGATCCCCTTTTTCGAATAATTTATAATTTTTTTACAAATATATTTTTCTTTTCCCTCCTATTTTTAAATTGATTTCGATCTATTGTTTCAAAGAAAAAGAACAAAGAAAAGTACAGCACAGGAACAGGCCCTTCGGCCCTCCAAGCCTGCGCCGATCATTATTGCCTGACAAAATAAATATTTTGTACTTCTGGGGTCCGTATCCCTCTATTCCCATCCTATTCATGTATTTGTCAAGCTGCCTCTTAAACACCACTATCGGACCTGCTTCCAGCACCTCCTCTGGCAGCGAATTCCAGACACTCACTACCCTCTGCGTAAAACGCTTGCCCCGCTCATCTCCTCTAAAGTTTTCTCCTCTCACCTTAAATCTATGTCCCCTAGTAATTGACTCTTCCACCATGGGAAAAAGCTTCTGACTATCTACTCTGTCCATGCCACTCATAATTTTGTAAACTTCTATCAAGTCGCCCCTCAATCTTTGTCGCTCTAGTGAGAACAATCTGAGTTTCTCCAACCTCTCCTCATAGCTGATAAGCTCCAGACCAGGCAGCATCCTGGTAAACCTCCTCTGCACCCTCTCCAATGCCTCCATATCCTTCTGGTAATGTGGCGACCAGAATTGCACGCAATATTCCAAGTGTGGCCTAACCAAGGTTCTATACAGCTGCAGCATGACTTCCCAGCTTTTATACCCAATACCCCTGCCAATGAAGGCAAGCATGCCATATGCCTTCCTGACTACATTATCCACCTGCGTTGCCACTTTCAGTGACCTGTGGACCTGTACACCCAGATGCCTCTGCCCGTCGATGCACTTAAGGGTTCTGCCATTTATTGTATAATTCCTACCTGTATTAGACCTTCCAAAATGCATTACCTCGCATTTGTCCGGTTAAACTCCATCTGCCATTTCTCTGCCCAAGTCTCCAACCGATCTATATCCCGTTGTATCCTTTGACAATCCTCTTCACTATCTGCAACTCCTCCAACCTTAGTGTCGTCTGCAAACTTACTAATTAACCCAGTTACATTTTCCTCCAAATCATTTACGTAAACTACAAACAGCAAAGGTCCCAGCATTGATCCCTGCGGAACACCACTAGTCACAGCTCTCCATTCAGAAAAGCACCCTTCCACTGCTACCCTCTGCCTTCTATGACCAAGCCAATTCTGCATCCATCTTGCCAGCTCACCTCTGATCCCGTGCGACTATACCTTCTGTACCAGTCTGCTATGAGGGACCTTGTCAAAGGCCTTACTGAAATCCATATAGATAACATCCACTGCCCTTCCGACGTCGATCTTCTTTGTCACTTCCTCGAAAAACTCAATCAAGTTAGTGAGACACGACGTCCCCTTCACAAAACCATGCTGCCTCTCACTAATATGCCCATTTGCTTCCAAATGGTAGTAAATCCTGTCATGAAGAACCTTCTCCAATAATTTCCCTACCACTGATGTAAGGCTCACCGGCCTGTAATTTCCTGGATTATCCCTGCTACCCTTCTTAAACAATGAAACAACATTGGCCATTCTCCAGTCTTCTGGGACCTCACCCGTAGCCAGTGAGGATACAAAGATTTCTGTCAAGGCCTTGCCTCCCTCAGTACTCTGGGGTAGATCCAATCTGGCCCTGGGGATTTATCCACTTTAATATTCTTCAAGACGCTTGACACCTCTTTTTTGATCTCAACATGATCCAGGCTATCTACACACTCTTCCCGAGCCAAATCTACCGCTAAGTCCTTCTCTTTGGTGAATACTGATGAGAAGTACTCATTTAGTATCTCTCCCATTTCTTCTGGTTCCACATACAGATTCTCACCCCTGTCCCTGAGTGGGTCTCCCCTTTCCCTGGCTATCCTCTTGCTTTTTACATATGTATAAAAGGCCTTGGGATTTTCCTTAATCCTGGTTGCCAATGACTTTTCATGACCCCTTTTAGCCCTCCTGACTCCTTGCTTAAGTTTCTTCCTACTTTCTTTATATTCTCCATGGGCTTCATCTGTTCCCACCCTTCTAGCCCTTACGAATGCTTCCCTTTTCTTTTTGACTAATCTCACAATATCCTTCATTATCCAAGGATCCTGAAACTTGCCATACTTATCCTTCATCCTAGCAGGAACATGCCGGTCCTGAATTCTTATCAACTGACGTTTGAAAGCCCCCCACATGTCAGTTGTTGATTTGCCCTCAAACATCCGCCTCCAGTCTAGATTCCTCAGTTCCTGCCTAATATTGTTATAATTAGCCTTCCCCCAATTAAGCACCTTAACCCGAGGACTCCTGTTATCCTTATCCACCAGTACCTTATTGGATTATGGTCACTTTTCCCAAAATGCTCCCCTAGTGAAACTTCGACCACCTTACCGGGTTCATTCCCTAATACCAGGTCCAGTATTGCCCCTTCCCTAGTTGGGCTATCTACATATTGTCTCAGGAAGCCCTCCTAGATGCACCTTACAAATTCTGCACCATCCAAACCCCTAGCACTAAATAATTCCCAGTCAATATAAGGAAAGTTAAAATCACCCACCACAACAACCCTATTGCTTTTACATCTTTCCAAAGTCTGCCTACAAACTGTTACTCAGTCTCCCGCCGGCAATTGGGAGGCCTATAGTAAACACCCAACATTGTGACTGCCCCCTTCCTATTCCGGAGCTCTACCCATATTGCCTCTCTGCATGAGCCCTCCGAGGTGTCCTCCTGTCATACAGCTGTGATATTGTTCTTAACCAGCAGTGCAACTCCCCCACCTCTTCTACATCCCTCTCTATCCTGCCTGAAACATCTAAATCCTGGAACATTTATCTGCCAATCCTGTCCATCCTTCAACCAAGTCTCTGTAATAGCAATAACATCATAGTCCCAAGTACTAATCCAAGCTCTAAGCTCATCTGCCTTGCCTGTTATACTTCTCGCATTAAAACAAATGCATTTCAGACCCCCAGTCCCATTGTGTTCAGTAATTTCTCCCTGCCTGCTCTTCCTCTTAGTCCTACTGGCCATATTCACTAGTTCCTAGTCATTTATTTCACCTGCTGACCTATTGCTCTGGTTCCCACCCCCCTGCCATACTAGTTTAAACCCTCCCGAGTGACACTAGCAAACCTCGCAGCCGGGATATTGGTGCCCCTCCAGTTTAGATGCAACCCGTCCTTCTTGTACAGGTCCCACCTGCCCCGGAAGAGATCCCAATGATCCAGATATCGGAAACCCTCCCTCCTACACCATCTGTTCAGCCACGTGTTGAGCTGCACTATCTTCCTATTTCTAGCCTCACTGGCACGTGTCATAGGGAGTAATCCTGAGATTACAACCCTAGAGGTCCTGTTTTTTAACTTTCTGCCTAACTCCCTGAAATCCCGCTACAGGACCCAGTCACTCTTCCTGCCTATGTCGTTAGTACCAATGTGTACCACAACCTCTGGCTGTTCTCCCTCTCCCTTCAGAATGTCCCGTACCCGATCAGAGGCATCCTGGACCCTGTCACCAAGGAGGCAACATACCATCCTGGTGTCTCTTTCACAACCACAGAAGCCCTATCTGAGTCCCTGACTATAGAGTCCCCGATGACAATCGCTCTTCTGTGCTTTGACCCCACCTGCTGAACAACAGAGCCAGCCGTGGTGCCACTGCTCTGGCTACTGCTGTTGTTTTCCCCTGATAGGCCAGCCCCCCCAACAGTATCCAAAATGGTATACCTGTTAGAGAGGGGGACAGCCACAGGGGATTTCTGCACTGAGTGCCTGCCCCTTCTAGCGGTCCCCCATGTATCTGTCTGTACCTTGGGTGTGACCATGTCTGCAAAACTCTTGTCTATGACGCTTTCCGCCACCTGAATGCTCCTAAGTGAATCCAACTGCTGCTCCAACCGATCCATGTGGTCTGTGAGGAGCTGCAGTTGGGTACACTTCCTGCGGATGTAGTTGTCCGGGACACTTGAAGCGTCACAGATTTCCCACATCCCACAGGTGAAGCACTTCACCCCAGCAACTGCCATTTCTAGAACTATTTAATAAATTAATTTAAATCTAATAACTGCTTATTGACTCCTTATTAACTATACGTTCTGTAGGGCTAGATTTCTACAATAAATGCTAAATTCTAAGAACAGTAATCCCCTGCTTCTGGTCTAGATACCCTCTACTTATTAATTAAGTGATTAATTTATTTGGTTTAATTAGTTTAACAATATTTTAGTTTCAAATTCAGTGTAGATTCATCTCCACCTTTTAGCCCATTTCGATCCCTTCCCCCCACCCCACCCACACTAGGGCCATCTGCCACTAGCTTGTCCTGCTTGCTTCCCTTAATGTCCTTATTAGCACATCCTTTAGATAATATCACCACCGTCAACACCCCTTTGTCCTTTTGTCCATGACATCTTTGGCAGTCTCTTCTTGGCCTCCACCTATCACTGGCCCCCTATCGAGCTCTACCTGTCCCACCCCACTCTACCAGCTTATATTTCATCTCATTTCTATATGTCTTAGTTCTGATGAAGGGTCATACGGACTTGAAATGTCAACTGTATCCCTCTCCGCAGATGCTGTCAGACCTGCTTAGTTTTTTTCAGGTATTTCTGTTTTTGTTCTTGTATATCTTTATCAATTTTCCCCTCATCCATCTCTTCTCCGAAAGAAACAGCCCCAACTTCTCCAAACTATCTCCGTAACTGAAGATCCCCATCCCTAGAACCATTCTCGCGAATCTTTTCTGCACTCACTCTCCAGTGGCTCCACACTCTTCCTAAAGTGTGGCACACAGAACAGGGCACAATACTCCAGGTGAGAACTCCACCATAGACCTCCTGAAAAACATCCATAAATCAGTCCTCTCTGTTTCCTGTCACTCAGCCAATTCTCTAGCCATGTTGCTGCTGCCTCTTTCAGTCCATGAGCTATAACATTGCTCACAAGTCTGTTGTGTCACTCTTTCATAAGCCGTTTTAAAGTCCATGTGCACCACATCAACAGCATTACCCTCATCAACCCTCTCTTATCTCTTCAAAAAACTCCAGCAATTTAGTTAAGAAGGATTTTCCCTTCAGAAATCCCATGGACTGAAAGGGACGACAGCAATCTGGATAGGAAATTGGCTGAGTGACAGGAAACAGAGAGGACTGGTTAATGGATGTTTTTCAGGTTGGAGGGAGGTTTGTGGTGGAGTTCTCAGCTGGACTATTGTGCCCTGTTCTGTGTGCCACACTTTAGGAAGAGTATGAAGCCACTGGAGAGAGAGTGCGGAAAAGATTCGGGAGAATGGTTCCAGGGATGGGGAACTTCAGTTATGGAGATAGTTGGGGCTGTTTCCTTTGGAGAAAAGATGGATAAGGGGAGAATTGATAGATGCTGGCTTTCCTAATTAGCCAGCGTTTGTCCTCGTGACTGTTAATTTTGTCGCCTAATTACTGTTCCTAGAAGTTTCCCCACCACCAAAGTTAATCTGACTGCTCATTCTCCCTCTCCTTCACTACAAGGTCTGCATTGTGCCCCTCTTTTGCGAAGACAGACATAGTATTCATGAGGAACCAGGCTCATGTCTTCCGCCTCCATACACAGCTTCCCTTTTTGGTTCCTCAAACACTTCCCTTCATTATCCTCTTGCTCGTTATGAGTTTATTAAATATCTTTGGCTTTTCCTGGATTTGCTAATTTTTCTTCAAGTTATTTGCTTTTACATTTAACCCCCTGCACTTTCTACATTCCTCTGAGCTTGCTGATCACATACTCACACTCACTCTCTGACACTTACAAACTCCCAGACACACACACACACACACACGCATTGACTCTCACAATCGCACACACTCATTCAGACTCACACTCATGCATAGGTTCTCCCCCAAGGACCAGTGCACAGACTCACACACACCAACTCAAGTGCTGACTTGCACATGTGCACGCATGGATGTACACACATGCACACACTCACATACTCCCAATCTCTCTCTCACTCACACACACATACACACACTAAAGTATGATATGTTGGAATGCTGCTAATGTTGTTACTCTCAGTCCACACGGTACCTTCATGTTTCCAGAAGATGTTTTCACATCTTTTCTGACAACTGTCATCTCATGGGCAAAATTTCACTGAGCCAACAGACTCTCAAATTCAACACGAGTTTCTTTGTTTGGTTTTCCCTGGTATGTTCTGATTCTCTGAAAGATTCCTGGTGCTTATCCTATTCCTGGTGCTTATCCTCCACATGAGCAGTCGGCCGAATCCCATGTGTCCGTCCTGCTCCCAAACGTGGCATCTGATTGCGATAAGGCAAATGACACAGGAGCGTCTCAGTGACTGAGACAGGTGGGTCTTGATCCTGACCCAGGTGTGTACGTGACGAGGCTTAATGCCAGGGATAATATCAACAGGACTTTACTCTGTACCTAAACCGTGCTGTAGCTTCACTCAGTGTTTGAAGGGATGGGGCAGATGTGAAGAAGTTAATCCTTCAAGTTCATGTCAAAGTGCGTTTGAAACGTGATGAGGGTTCCTGCCTCTCCCATACTTTCAGACAGTGAGTGCCAGATCTAGAAAATATTACTCCTCAGTTCTACTCGAATCCTTCACGTTCAATCGATGCTCCCTTTTTATTGATCTCTCTGCTCAGGGAAAAAGAATCCTCCCTATCCACTCTCTGTAGCCCCCTCATCATTTTACAACCTCAATTAGTTGGTAGCCAGGTTTCGGGAGGACTGGAGTTGGAAGAGAATCCTGACCTGACCATCACAACCTGTCCTAATCTTGTACACCTCGAGCAAGCCTCCCCTCAAGGGGAACAAACCCAGTTTCTCCAACCTCACCATGGAGCTAAAATACTTCATCTCTGCCGATTAATCCACTCTCGAGGAGTCTAAATATCTTGATATTTCCCCTCTCAGTCCATTTATCGCATCCAATATTTCTCACTGCTGCTCCCTAACCACAACTTCTGTATCATTTCCCCCTCTAACATTTAGAACCATACAACCATAGAAAAGTTACAGCACAGAAGGAGGCCATTTGGCCCATCTTGTCCATGCCAGCCTTTTCTAATCCCACCTTCCTGCGCCCGTCCCATTGCCCTGCAGTTTACAGCACTTAAGGTGCAGATCCAGGTACTTTTTAAAAGAGTTTAGAGTTTCTACCTCTACCACCAAGGGCAGCGAATTCCAGACACCCACCACCCTCTGCGTAAAAAAGTTCTTCCTCATGTCCCCCCTATACCTTCTGCCACTTATCTTGAATCTATGTCACCTGGTTCTAGAATTCTCCACCAAGGGAAACAATTTTATCCTGTCCACTCTATCTATTCCCCTCATAATTTTGTACACCTCAATCAAGTCACCTCTCAGCCTTCTTTGTTCTAAGAAAAATAACCCCAACCCGTCCAATCTCTCCTTGTAGCTACACTTTTCTAACCCTAGCAACATTCTTGTAAACCTCCTCTGCACTCGCTCCAGAGCTATTACGTCCTTCCTGTAATGTGGTGACCAGAACTGCACACAATACTCCAGTGTGGCCTCACCAGTGTTTTATACAATTCCAACATTATATCCTTGCTTTTATATTCTATACCTTCTCCAACACCTTGTCTACTTGAACTGCTGCCTTCAGGGACCTGTGTACTTGTACGCTAAGATCTCTCACTTCATCTACCCCTCTTACTATATTCCCATTTATTGTGTAATCCCTGTAACTGTTTGACCTCCCTAAATGTATGACCTCACACTTCTCTATGTTAAAATCCACCTGCCACTTTACCACCCATTCCACCAACCCATCTATATCATTTTGGAGATTATGCTATCCTCTACACTCTCCACTACTCAGCCAATATTTGTGTCATCTGCAAATTTCCCAATCGTGCCCCCCACATTCACGTCCAAATTGTTAATATATAACACAAACAGCAAGGGTCCCAACACCGAGCCCTATGGAACACCACTAGATATAACTTTCCATTCGTAAGGGCATCCATCGACCATTACCCTTTGTTTCCTGTTACAAAGCCAACCTTTTATCCAGTTTGCTACATTACCCTGAATCCCATGGGCTTTTACTTTCCTGACCAATCTGCCATGTGGGACCTTGTCAAATGCCTTGCTAAAATCCATGTACACAACACCCACTGCACTAACTTCATCAACTCTTCTTGTCACTTCTTCAAAGAATTCAATCAAATTTGTGAGGCATGACCTTCCTTTAACAAATCCATGCTGACCATCCCTGACTAGTCCATGCCTTTCCACATGACAGTTAATCCTATCTCTTAGGATTGATTCTACTAATTTGCTCACCACTGATGTAAGACTAACTGGCCTATAATTGTTTGGCATTTCCTTTGATCTCTTTTTAAACAATGGAACTACGTTTGCATTTCTCCAGTCCTCCGGTACTTCCCCTGTCTCTAGTGAAGATTGGAAAATCATCCTCAGAGCATCTACTATCTCCTCCCTGACTTCCTTTAGCAGCCTCGTAAACAATCCATCTGGTCCTGGCGACTTATCAACTTTCAAGGATTTCAACCCTTCGAATGCTTCATCTCTCTTTATGACTATCCCGTCCAATATCTCGCAGTGTTCCTCCTGGACTACTATACATACATCCTCCCTTTCCTTTGTAAACACGGAGACAAAATATTCATTCAAAACCCTTCCCACAGCCTCTGCATCTCAACACAAGTTTCCATCTTCATCTCTGATAGGTCCCACTTTTTCCTTAACTAACCTTTTAGCATTAATGTATTGGTAAAACATCGTTGAGTTATCTTTAACTTTACTTGCTAATCTTTTTTCATGTCCTCTCTTTTATTTCCTTATTTATTTTTTTACTTCGTCCCTGCATTTCCTATATTTGTCTAGGCTATCTGCAGTGCTTAGTTCTTTGTGCCTATCGTACACTTTCTTTTTCTGTTTGATCTTCCCCTGTATTCCTCTAGACAACCAGGGAGGTCCAGATTTGGCAGTACCACTCTTATTTTTGTAGGGGACATGTCTACTTTGTACAATTAGGATCTCGCTTTTTAGTGCTTCCCACTGGTTTTCCACTGTTTTATCCTCCAGCAGTGCTGTCCAGTCCACCTCAGCCAAGTCCCTTCTCATTTCTGCAAAATTTGCCTTCCCCCAGTTCAAGACTTTTACTCCTGCCTTATCTCTGTCCTTTTCCATGGCAATGCTAAATCTAACTGAATTGTGATCACTGTCCCCGATATGGTCGCCAACTGTCACTTCACCCACTTGCCCTTCTTCGTTCCCCAAGACTAGGTCTAGAATTGCATCTCCTCTCATTGGGTTTGTCACTAATTGGTTGAAAAAATTTTCCTGGACATGCTGCATGAATTTTTCTCCCTCAGTGCCCCTTATATTGTTTGAATCCCAGTTGATATTAGGATAGTTGAAGTCCCCTACTATTATCGCCCTCTTGTTCTTACAAGCAGAAATTTGCCTACATATTTGTTCTTCTATCTCCCTTTCACTATTTGGGGGTCTGTAGTATACTCCCAGTAGTGTGACTGCCCCTTTTTTATTTCTAAGCTCAACCCATAAAGCCTCGTTTGTTGACCCATTTAGTATATCATCCCTTCTCACAACTGGAATTGATTCTTTAACCATTAGTGCTACCCACCCCGCCCCCTCTTTTTTTTATCTCTGACTCTTTCTAGAAGTTTCCCCACCACCGAAGTTAATCTGACTGCTCATTCTCCTCCTCCTTAACCACAATGTCTGCATCGGGCCCCTCTTTTGTGAACACAAAAACAGAGTATTCATCAGCTCTAATTCATTATTTCCTTTGCGTATTTTACTGTGAAGAGTTAATGATTGAAATAACCAAGAGTTTAAATCAAACTGGTATACTGTGTAATTTGAGTTCTGTTTTTGCTACAATAAAAGTAAAAATCTGCAATTAAAAACTCCTGCAACAGAGCAGAGGGAATTTTACTCTGTAAAATGGAACCTGTTATGTTCTCCAGTGTCCAATGGTGTTGCTCGTGAACAGGTTGCAGGCTTATCTGTTGGCAGGTGAGTCAATAACAATATGCTGCAGACGCAGAGACCAATATGAAATGAAGCACATGCTGTTTATTTACACAGATAACAGAGCACTAACATGATGTGTTCTTCTCCAACTAGACCCTACTCCAGACTAACATTAACACTGTAGCCCATGCTACACAGCAATTGGCTGACACAGCCACGTGGTCAATCTGCTCACATTCTCTTAAAGGTGTATTGCACCTCAGATTACCACATCCCTCCCCCTTTTCTTGAAAGTACAAATTGCAATCTTTACAATATATTTACTATTTACATAAATAAACTATTTACAGATTCAATCTCTCTGGAGGCTTCTTCAAACGTGTCGAACGTCGTAGTTCTAGGACTTCGGATGGTTTATCCGAGGCCTCCCTCTCAGGAGTTATCAGTCCACTAGGCTCTCCCATAGGAATTTGTAAGTTTGCCTCTTTGAATCTCTCAGGCTCAATGGATCCAACAAGCATTTCCAAAGTAAGAGGAGTTCCTCCTCTCTGTGATGTAGACTCCAACAGGAATACTTGGTGTATCCTTTCTTGTGGATCAGTTTCCCTTTTCCTGAGATGTGTCTCCTGATTATCTGACCTTCGACCGATATGTGATAGGAAAGAGGTCCTGTCACTGCACTAACTTCACCTGACAGCCGTTTGGGCCCATCTCTGAAGTTCTATGCAAAAAATGTGTCTCCCACAGTGAAGTTTCTTTCTTGACTGTGCCAATCGTGTCCATTTTTCTGGGCCTCCTGACTTCTCTCTACCCTACCACTAAATTTGGCTTTATGAGACTCGAGCGTGTCCGGAGACATCTCTTCATCAATAACTGCAGGGGGCAATATCGGTGGTCGTATGTGACGTAGTCGTATAGCTGAGTAGGAAATGTGATAATTTAGTCGCTATGGAGCCTCCATCCAGTTTTTTCATTCCAGACAAACCATTGGATGCAGAGTGGTGTGGCAAGGGTGGTGTGGCAAGGGTGGTGTGGCGAGGGTGGTGTGGCGAGGGTGGTGTGGCAAGGGTGGTGTGGCGAGGGTGGTGTGGCGAGGGTGATGTGGCGAGGGTGGTGTGGCAAGGGTGGTGTGGCGAGGGTGGTGTGGCGAGGGTGGTGTGGCGAGGGTGATGTGGCGAGGGTGGTGTGGCGAGGGTGGTGTGGCGAGGGTGGTGTGGCGAGGGTGGTGTGGCGAGGGTGATGTGGCGAGGGTGGTGTGGCGAGGGTGGTGTGGCGAGGGTGGTGTGGCGAGGGTGGTGTGGCGAGGGTGGTGTGGCGAGGGTGGTGTGGCGAGGGTGATGTGGCGAGGGTGGTGTGGCGAGGGTGATGTGGCGAGGGTGATGTGGTGAGGGTGGTGTGGCGAGGGTGGTGTGGCGAGGCCTTAACATGTGTTATGCTATTGAGACTCGCAAATCTTTGGAATTCCTTGCTGTGAATGCTGTTCCATTATCAGACACTATCATTTCCAGTAACCTGTGTATCGCAAAACTCTGATGCAATCTGTCTTTGGTGGCAGCAGATGCGGATGATCTCACTTCATATACATCCATCCACTTCGAGTGAGTGTCTACGATTAGGAGGAACATTGTGCCCATAAAAGGCCCCACGTAGTCAATGTGGAGGCGGACCCTTGGCCTTCCAGGCCATTCCCAGAGACGCCATGGAGTGGAAGGGGGCAATTTCTGTAGCTGTTGGCACTGTATGCAGCTCTTGGCTAAGTTTTCGATTTCTGTATCCATCCTGGGCCACCATAAATAGCTGCATGCCAACATTTTCATTCTAGAGATGCCGGGTGAGCACTATGTAATTTGGTCAATAATGACTTTCTTCCTCTTGGTGGCACATGCCTCTCGCTCCCCACAGCAAGATGCCATCCTGGTCGTGGTCTGTCCACTCTCTTATTTGTTTGGCATGTACTGGTGACAAATGCAGAAAGTTTAATAACAAGACAAGTTCTTGGGGAATTGGGATGTTCACATTACTGTCTTTTAGAGGTAATCGGCTCAGTGCGTCGGCATTGGCAATCTGGCTAGCTGGCCGGTGGATAAAAGTATATTGGTAAGCAGCTAAAATCAGTGTCCACCTTTGGATGTGTGCAGAGGCAATTGGGGACATTGCTTTGTCTTCCCCAAACAAGCCTAGAAGTGGCTTGTGGTCGGATACAATGATAAAGTGGTGACCATGGATGGGTTGATGGAACTTCTTAATGCCAAATATGACAGAGAAGCCTCTCTCTCTATTTGAGAGTATCTTCATTCTACAATTCTGAGTGTTCTTGAGACATAGGCAATGAGCCGTTCGGAGCCATCTGTCATCTGGTGGGAGAGTACTGTCCCTACTCCGTAAAGGGATGCACCGCAGGTCAAAATTAATTCTTTCTAGGGTCGAAATGTACCAACAGGGCTGAAGAGTGTGGTGATTGCTTTACAGTTGTAAATGCCTCTTGTTGTGGAGCTTGCCAGGGCGACCTGTGATTTTAACCCCTCTAATGGAGCTAGTACTGTTGACAAATTTGGGAGAAAATGGCCATGATGGTTAATCATTCCCAAGAAGGACTTGAGTTCAGTGGCATTTCTCGGTGCTAGTGCCTCACGAGTAGCTCTCACCTGGTCTTCTACTGGGTGAAGGGCCTGGGAGTCGACCCTATGACCCAGGTAAACCTCTTCTTTTGCTTGGAAGATACATTTTTCCCTTTTCAAGCGAACTCGGGCTTGTGAGAAATGTTTCAGTACCTCTTCCAGGTTAGCCCAGTGTTCTTCATTGTCAGTCTTCAGTCCTGTTACTAGGACATCATCGAGATAAACCACAACATGGAGTAGACCTTGAAGTAAATTTTCCATAGCCCGTTGGAAAATGGCAGACACCGATGAGATGGAGTAACATGGTATAACCCGCAATGAGTGTTGATAGTCATAAAAGACCAAGAAGCTTTTTCTAGCTCGATTTCCTGGTAAGCGTGGCTCATGTAAACTTTCGTATATGTGTTGTGTCAAGGTAGTCACTGTATGGACTGTGATTTGGGACAGTGAGTGTACAGACTGGGATTTGGAGCAGTGAGTGTACACGCTGGGGTTTGGGGCAGTGAGTGTACACACGGAGGAATGCGGCAGTGAGTGGACACATTGGGGACTGGGGCAGTGAGTGTACAAACGGGGGATAGGGGCAGTGAGTGCACAGGTTGGGGTTTTGGGGCAGTGAGTGTACACACTGGGGATTGTGGCTGTGAGTGTTCACACTGGGGATTGGGGCAGTGAGTGCACAGGTTGGGGTTTTGGGGCAGTGAGCGTATACACTGGGGATTGGGGCAGTGAGTGTACACAGGGGATTGGGGCAGTGAGTGTACACACTGGGGATTGGGGCAGTGAGTGTACACACTGGGGATTGGGGCAGTGAGTGTACACACTGGGGATTGTGGCAGTGAGTGTACACACTACAGATTGGGGCAGTGAGTGTACAGATTGGGGCAAAAACGAAAATCCTGGAAAAACTCAGCAGGTCTTACAGCATCTGTGGAGGGAAAGACAGAGTTAACGATTCGACTCTGAAGAAGAGTCATATGAACTCGAAACATTAACTCTGTCTTTCTCTCCACAGACGCTGTTAGATCTGCTGAGTTTTTCCAGCACTTTCTGTTTTTCTTTAAGATTTGCAGCATCCGCAGTATTTTGCTTTTATCATATTGTACAGGCTAGGTTTTGGAACAGGGAGTGTACAGACTGGTATGTGGGACAGTGAGTGTATAGACTGGGGTGTTGGGTCAGTGAGTGTACAGACTGGTATGTGGGACAGTGAGAGTACAGTCTTGGTTTTGGGGCAGTGTCTGTACAGACTGGGGTTTGCGATAGTGACTACACAGAATGGGGTTTGGGGCAGTCGGTGGACAAACTGGGATTTTGGGGCAGTGAGAGTATGGACTGTGGTTTTGGGGCAGTGAGTGTACAGGGTGAGGATTTGGGACAGTCAGTGTACAGGGTGGAGTTTGGGGCAATGAGTGTACAGACTGGGGTTTGGGATAGTGAGTACACAGACTGGGTTTTGGGGCAGTGAGTATACAGGGTGGGGATTTGGGGTGGTGAGTGCACAGACTGGAGTTTGGGGCGGTGAGTGTACCAAATTGGGTTTTGGTGCAATCAGTGTACAGAGTGGTGTTTGGGGCAGTGAGTGTACAGGGTGGGGATTTGGGGTAGTCAGAGTATACAGTGGAGTTTTGGGGCAGTGAGTGTACAGGGTGGGGATTTGGGGCAGTCAGTGTACAGGGTGCGGTTTGGGGCAGTGAGTGTACAGGGTGGGGATTTGGCGCAGTGAGTGTACAGGGTGGGGTTTTGGTGCAGTGAGGGTACAGACTGGGATGTGGGGCAGTGAGCACACACACTAGGTTTTGGGGCAGTGAGAGTAAAGGCTGGGGTTTTGGGCCAGTGAGAGTACAGACTGGGGGTTTTGGGCAGTGAATGTACAGGGTGCACATTAACTCTGTCTTTTTCTCCACAGACGCTGTTAGACTTGCTGAGTTTTTCCCGCACTTTCTGGTTTTTTTTAAGATTTGCAGCATTCGCAGTATTTTGCTTTTATCATATGGTACAGGCTGGGTTTTGGGGCAGTGATTGTACAGATGGTATGTGGGACAGTCAGTGTACAGACTGGGGATTTGGAGCAGAGAGTGTACAGACTGGGTTTTGGGGCAGTGTCTGTACAGACTGGAGTTTGTGATAGTGACTACACAGAATGGGGTTTGGGGCAGTCAGTGGACAAACTGGGATTTTGGGGCAGTGAGAGTACGGACTGCGGTTTTGGAGTGGTGAGCGTACAGGGTGGGGATTTGGGACAGTCAGTGTACAGAGTAGAGTTGGGTGCAGAGTGTACAGACTGGGGTTTGGGGCAATGAATACACAGACTGGGTTTTGGGGTAGTGAGTGTACAGGGTGGAGTTTGGAGCAGTGAGTGCGGAGACAGGGTTTTGCGGCAGTGAGTGTACAGACTGGGGTTTGAGTTGGTGAGTGTACAGGCTGGGGTTTGGGGCAATGAGCGTACAGACCAGGGTTGGGATAATGAGTACACAGAGAGGGTTTTGGGGCAGTGATGGTACAGGCTGGGGTTTGGGGCAATGAGTGTACAGATTGGGGTTTGGGGCATTGTCTGTACAGACTGGGATTTGGGGCAGTGAGTGTACAGACTGGGTTTTGGGGCATTGTCTGTACAGACTGGGTTTGGGATAGTGAGTACACAGGCTGTGATTTGGGGCGGTGAGTGTACAGGGTGGGGATTTGGGACAGTCAGAGTACACTGTGGGGTTTTGGGGCAATGAGTGTACAGACATAGTTTTGGGGCAGTGAGTGTACAGGTTGGAGTTTGGGGCAATGATTGTACAGACTGGGGTTTGAGGTGGTGAGTATACAGGCTGGGGTTTGGGGCAATGAGCGTACAGACCGGGGTTTGGGGTAGTGTTTACACAGAGAGGGTTTTGGGGCAGTGAGTGTACAGACTGCGGTTTTGGGGCAGTGAGAGTACAGACTGCGGTTTTGTGGTGGTGAGAGTATAGACTGCGGTTTTGGGGTGGTGAGAGTACAGGGTGAAGATTTGGGCCAATCAGAGTACACAATGGGGTTTTGGGGCAATGAGTGCACAGGCTGTGGTTTTGGGGCAGTGAGTGTACAGGCTGAAGTTTTGGGGCTGTGAGTGTACAGACAGGGTGTTGGGGCAGTGAGTGTACAGACTGGGCATTGGGATAGTGAGTACACAGACTGGGTTTTGGGGCAGTGAGTGTACAGGGTGGGGCTTTGGGGCGGTGAATGCACAGACAGGAGTTTGGGGTGGTGAGTGTACCGACTGGGTTTTGGTGCAATCAGTGTACAGGGTGGGGTTTGGGACAGTGAATGTACAGGTGGGGATTTGGGGCAGTGAGTGTACAGGGTGGGGTTTTGGGGCAGTGAGTGTGCAGACTGGGGTGTGGGGCAGTGAGCACACACACTAGGTTTTGGGGCTGTGAGAGTCATCATTGGGGTTTTGGGACAGTGAGAGTACAGACTGGGGGTTTTGTGCAGTGAGTGTACAGGGTGGAGTTTGGGGCAAACAGTGTACAGGCTGGGTTTTGGGTCAGTGAGTGTGCAGGGTGGGGTTTGGGGAAGTGATGTACACATGGGGGTTTGGGGCAGTGAGTGTACACAAGGGGGATTGGGGCAGAGAATGTACCAATGGGGGATTGGGGCAGTGAGTGTACACACTGGGGATTGGGGCAGTGAGTGTACACACTGGGGATTGGGGCAGTGAATGTACAGACTGGGGTTTGGGATAGTGTGTTTACAGGCTGTGAGTTTGTGGCAGTGATTTGGGGCAATCAGAGTACACACTGGGGTTTTGGGGCAGTGAGTGTACAGGCTGGGGTTTTGGGGCAATGCGTGTACACGCTGGGGTTTTGGGGCAGTGAGTGTACAGGGTGGGGTTTTGGGGCAGTGAGAGTACAGGGTGGGGTTTGGGGCATTGTCTGTACAGACTGGGATTTGGGGCAGTGAGTGTACAGACTGGGTTTTTGAGCAGTGTCTGTACAGACTGGGGTTTGGGATAGTAAGTACACAGGCTGTGATTTGGGGCAGTGAGTGTACAGGGTGGGGATTTGGGACAGTCAGAGTACACTGTGGGGTTTTGGGGCAGTTAGTGTACAGACAGGGTTTTGGGGCAGTGAGTGTACAGATTGGAGTTTGGGGCAATGAGTGTACAGACTGGGGTTTGGGGCAATTAATACACAGACTGGATTTTGGGGCAGTGAGTGTACAGGGTGGGGTTTGGATCAGTGAGTGTGCAGTGTGGGGTGTGGGGCAGTGAGCACACACACTAGTTTTTGGGTCTTTGAGAGTAATCACTGGGGTTTTGGGCCAGTGAGAGTACAGACTCGGGGTTTTGTGCAGTGAGTGTACTGGGTGGAGTTTGGGGCAATAAGTGTACAGGCTGGGTTTTGGGTCAGTGAGTGTACAGGGTGGGGTTTGGGGAAGTGAGTGTACACAAAGGGGATTGGGGCAGTGAGTGTACACACTGGGGATTGGGGCAGTGAGTGTACACACTGGGGATTGGGGCAGTGAGTGTACACACTGGAGATTGGGGCAGTGAGTGTACACTCTAGGGATTGGAACAGTGAGTGTACAGACTGGAGTTTGGAGCAGTGAGTGTACAGACTGTGGTTTGGAGCAGTGAATGTACAGACTGTAGTTTGGGATAATGTGTTTACAGACTGTGAGTTTGTGGCAGTGATTTGGGGCTATCAGAGTACACAATGGGGTTTTGGGGCAATGAGTGTACAGGCTGGGGTTTTGGGGCAGTGAGTGTACAGACAGGGTTTTGGGGCAGTGAGTTTACAGGGTGGAGTTTAGGGCAATGAGTGTACAGACTAGGTTTTGGGGCAGTGAGTGTACAGACTGGGGTTTGAGGTGGTGAGTGTGCTGGCTGGTGCTTGCTACAATGAATTTACAGCCTGGGGTTTGGGATAGCGAGTACACAGATTGGTTTTGGGACAGTGAGTGTACAGGGTGGGGTTTTGGGGCAGTGAGAGTACGGGTGGGATTTGGGGCATTGTCTGTACAGACTGGGATTTGGTGCAGTGAGTGTACAGACTGCTTTTTGAGCAGTGTCTGTACAGACTGGGGTTTGGGATAGTGAGTACACAGGCTGTGATTTGGGGCAGTGAGTGTACAGGGTGGGGATTTGGGACAGTCAGAGTACACTGTGGGGTTTTGGGGCAGTTAGTGTACAGACAGGGTTTTGGGGCAGTGAGTGTACAGATTGGAGTTTGGGGCAATGAGTGTACAGACTGGGGTTTGGGGCAATTAATACACAGACTGGATTTTGGGGCAGTGAGTGTACAGGGTGGGGTTTGGATCAGTGAGTGTGCAGTGTGGGGTGTGGGGCAGTGAGCACACACACTAGTTTTTGGGTCTTTGAGAGTAATCACTGGGGTTTTGGGCCAGTGAGAGTACAGACTCGGGGTTTTGTGCAGTGAGTGTACTGGGTGGAGTTTGGGGCAATAAGTGTACAGGCTGGGTTTTGGGTCAGTGAGTGTACAGGGTGGGGTTTGGGGAAGTGAGTGTACACAAAGGGGATTGGGGCAGTGAGTGTACACACTGGGGATTGGGGCAGTGAGTGTACACACTGGGGATTGGGGCAGTGAG